>NC_071123.1:3090000-3390000 GCF_024256425.1 Clarias gariepinus | reverse complement strand
TAAACCAAAAGAAACATCAAGAATTATAGTCTTGGCACCTCCAGGGTCAAGGGTTCGATTCCCGCCTCGGGGTCTGTGTGCCTAGAGTTTGCGTGTTCTCCCCATTGGTTTCCTTCAGGTCCTCTGGTTTCCTTTCACAGTCCAAAGACATGGTTTCCAAAATCCTCCAAGCGATCCTCTACAAGATCAGCAGTATAGAGAATAAATATTTAAAATGATTTGCTCGTTATAAATCCAAAAAAAAAAACCCAATACATTCACCACTTGCGAACTGCACCATTAATACAACCATAAACTCATCCTCTGACGGTTCTTTACCTGCAGAGACATGAGGAACATGGCGGTCCATTCATTTCACCGTGGATTAAAACCACAGATCATACTAGATGCCTTAAAACCTGAGCCGAATTGTGTAGAGTATTTTACTGCAATGCAGATTTTCTCCTCTTCAATGTGAGCTATACAGTGACAGTCAATCAGGTTAGAAATAAAAGGATTACAGTCATTAAAAAAAATAAAGATAACGTGAATATGATGTGACTATCTATAAACACACACACATGCACACACACGGTTACACAATACATTTGTTTACACAAAAGGTGTGATCTAAAAAAGAAAAACTGTCTGATATAAATGTTTGTACAGTATGTCTCATTTATTGTTAATAAAATCAACTAATTATACTTTAAACACTCGAATCACATTATTTGTCTGTCTATTCATCCATTCATCCCTCTATCCGGATATCATTTTCATTTTCATCTTCAACGTATTTAACGTACTGTCACTAGTGTAAATGATGATTTCTCCTTGATTTATTAATTCACTTACTCAAAAGCTTACACCAAAAATAATCAGGATTTTATGATTTTTTTCAATTAAACACCCGCTTTAAAAATGGCTCTTGGCTTCCTAAAAGCTTCGCACCTCCAGTGTCCGGGTTCGATTCCCACCTCTGTGTGCATGTGCTGTGTTTGCATGTTCTCGCAGTGCTTGGTGGGTTTCCTATGGGTACTCCGGTTTCCTTCCACAGTCCAAACAAATACAGATTATGCTAACTGGCGTTCCCAAATTGCCCGAAGTGTGTGCCCCGTGAGGTGTTGGCACCTTATGCCCTAAGTCTTCTGAGGCTCCAGACCCCCTGTTACCTTAAATACAGGAATAAGCGGTATAAATGAGACAATGACCCAGATTTGTCAAGACAAGTATAAAATGATTTGAACTCATTCAACACATTGTAGATGAAACTTTTGTTGGTGAAACCCATCCAGGGAAAAGCTCATCCACTAATGATTGGATGTCATCAAGTTAGAAAGTTTTCTCAGTACACTGGAGCCATGATCGGATAGCCTGCCTTAATTGCTGGCCTCCCAGGAACTCCTTTAATGTGGAAATGTCTTGAAGCGTGGTCAGGACTGGTGATAACTCCCAGACAAGTTCCTGTAATGTGTAAGTGGTGTTGGTAAATAATTGTGTGTACAGTTCACACAGACATATGCGTCTCTTCTGCAAGTTGGGGAAGATGCAAGTTGGGTTCTTCGTCTCATCTAAGAGTCTCATCTTCTGTAAATATTATTAGATTTCATGCATTCATTCACTAGAAATTTCATCAAAAGTCCCAGTATGAGTTGAATGCCACATCTTCTATAAAGCTGTAAACATATTTTACAATTTGACACAGTGATCTGTGAAGTATGTTTGTTAAAAAATGTTTACAGATTATACAGATTTTACCGTAAAACAGTTTATTATAGCATCATTAACTTTAATTAATTGAATTAAAGCAGAAAGAAAAACTTGTCTGGTTAATTTTACGTTTTATTTTTATTTTGTCACCATACTTCTTTAAGCCAGGCTTCAGTTATCATAGTGAAGCAGGGTGTGATATTTTCCAATTGGAAGAAAGGCTTCTCAATGATAGCAAATATTACCTTATTAAGAAGAGAGGACTTGTGAGCAAGGATAAGGTTTTAAATAACCTGTAAAAAAAAAAAAGGAAATTAGAAAATATATTTTTTAATTAGTGCTATTTGCATTTTTTTTATTTAAACTAATTCTTATATACTTATAATATGTGTTCAGTGACATTTGTGATATATGTTCATATATATTTGTTCATAAAAGAAGAAAATAAAATATTTTATTTGACTACAGAGCTACAAAATAAATATAAAAAAAATGTAAAATGCCTCGGGTCTGTGTGCTTGGTGGGTTTCCTCCAGGTACTCTGGTTTCCTCACACAGTCCAAAGACATGCAGATTAGACTAATTGGCGTTCCCAAATTGCCTGTAGTGTGTGAATGGGTTTGTACATGTGTGTATGTGTGTGTGTCCTGCAATGGATTGGCACCCTGTCCAGAGTGTACCCCACTCCTGGGATAGGCTCCAGGCACCCCGCGACCCTGTACACAGGATAAAGCGATATAGATGATGAGTGAGTGAGTAAGTAATGCATGCAATTTTATGCATCAGATTAAGCTTTCAAGCTGCCCTACGTGAAGTCTACTTTTATTATAAAGTGTTTAGTATGCCACTTTTTGTTTCTTCTTTGCAGAATGTTACGGCTCTTTTTCTTTCTTTTCAACTCTGTGTCAGCCATGTTTATTTCTCAAATATTCTTTTATACCGCTTTATTTTGTATACAGGGTCACGGGGCCCGGAGCCTATTCGATGAGACTTTGGCTATGAGATGGGTACACTGTGATGTGTGGTGGGGTGCCAATCAATTGCAGGGCACACACACACATAAACACTACGGGCAATTTTGGAATGCCAGTTAACCTAATCTGCATGTTTTTGGACTGTGGGAGGAAACATGCAAACTTCATGGACACGGACCTGGGGCGCAATTCGAACCCTTGACCCTGGAGGTGCGATGTGACAGTGCTAATCATTATGCTACCACACCACCTATATATATGGCCTGTATAGTTCTGTTACAGTTAAAAACCTGACAACTCTGTTGCCTGCTCTAAGATAATTCAAATATGTGAAATGTGGTCATAATTCTTTTACAGTGAGGTGTCATGTTTCTAGTTGGCCACTGGGTGGCAGCAGAGTGGCGCAGATTTCCATCCGGTCAGAGTCAAAGGGATTTTTTGTAGTTTATTTTACGGACTAACAGTTTCATAACACATCAGTATTGATAGGTTTTAAGCACATTAACGGACACAGGAGTAAAAATAATTACATATCAGGAGGAAAATCATTAAATAAAACCCTTTTTGCTATGATAAAAGAGTATACAGTATAGTCAGTAATTGCTAAGTACTTTTTGTGTACATGAAAGTGTTTTCAACCAAAATTAGCACAATATTAGTTAATTATTAATGCTCAATATCATTTAAGACATATTTATGTACAGTATAATTGTCACTTATAAATAATAATGATTTTTTTTTAATAATTGAAAAAGTACAATGGCATAACTTTAGCTAGCAAGCTTGTGTGAGGTTAATAAATCCTGCCTTCTGTGTTATGATTGGCTACAATAATTCTGTCTCGTCTCTGATTGGTTAGACCTATGTCATGGAGGCGGAACTTAGTATAATAGTCACTCAGGGTTTTGCGAGATCTCGCAATAGAATATAACAGAATAAAATAAAATAAAATAAAATAATTATTAATCTTTTTTTTTTTTTTTTTAATATTGTATTATTATTATTATTATTTTAAAGAGCTGTCTGGTAAACAAGTAAACGTATGCTTTACCAAAATATAATCAGCCAGGACATTTGCTAGCTACAACGCTTAGCAGCTTAACATCAGACGCTTGGGAGTCTAACTCATGACACAAATCCCTCGACAGTTTAATAAAATTAAATATTTATATACAATCATATAGGGTTTATATTGCATTAAAATTTATTTGTTTACAATTCCTTTGTTTACATTTTGGATGTGACACAAAATGTAAGTTTAGGCCTAGCAGTTCAGTATTAGCATTTTTCCCTCCACCTTTAAGACTTAAAGTATTTAAGCTTATTGTATGCTTAATGTATTTATCTCGTGTCTAATTTCCACAATAAATTCTTAGTCAATGCTGATATGTGTTATTTAATCCAACAAAAACAAGTACTGCGAGTTCATATATTCTGTTCATATATACAGTATATGTTATCTGAATGTTATATACACAATGTTAATGTTATTAACCCGGCCAATCTCACCTCAAAAGGAAACTGCACAAACTGACATGAAATTGGTTCAAAATGTTCAGAAACAGGCGGCATGGCGGGGTAGTTGTTAGCACGGTCACCATGCTCCTCTAGGGAGCCTGGTCTCTGTCGGTGGGCATGTTCTTACCGTACTTGGTGGGTTTTCTCCTGGGTATTTCTGTTTCCTCCCACAGTCCAGAGACATGCAGACTAGGCTAATTGGCGTGCCCAAATTGCCCATAGTGTGTGAATGAGTGTATGTGTGTGTGTGTGGATTGGCACTTTGTCCAGCATGGACTTCACCTCGTGCCCTAAGTTTCCAGGGATAGGCTCCAGGCCCCCTGCGGCCCTGTATACAGGATAAAGTGGTATAGACGATGAGTGAGTGGTCAGGAACTGGGAAATGGACATACACTGTTTTCCAGAATGTGGAATTTACCTCCATCATCATAATCATCATCTGGTACAAACATTATCCACTCCATCATTCTTTTACTTATAAGGAGAATGCCTTCATAGCTGTCTCCAGGCTACTTTAGTTTTAAGCTTCAACACCATAATTGTCACAAGTTAATTAATTTATTTATTTTATGAATGATCTGACATTAGATAAACTGTTAAACAGAATTACAGAATGAGAAGGGATTCAAATATTACTACTTGTAAGTAAAATATGATGTTCTGTTATTGGCTAGCTAGTTGATGTCATAATTTCTATAAATTTATGGTTAAACCTAATAATGTATAATGCCTTAAAAGCATATTAGTTATCTTGTGAGAAACTACAAAGTTGTCAGAAAAACTTGATGTTAAACATCTCCATATCAAAAACATCACATTTAATTAAATAAAAATTTGAACTCTATTTAAATCCATATATCATTAGGTATGAATTATGATTATTAAGCATGTACTGTATGTGTACAAGTTGTAGCTATAAAAATACTTAATTAATACAATTTGCCTTGAAGTTGAAACTACTGCATTAGCAGCTGTAGAAAATTAATCAACACCTTCTAGCTATTCAGAATTAGAATATAAGTGCTGTAGTTAAGTGTAGATTTAATTATGACATTTTACAGTACTTTTATTTAATTTTTTATAGATTTTATATTAGATTATTTACATTCTATCATATGGGACATTATCTAAAGTGGATGTTCAAGTGACTTCTCTATACACACTGTGCTAGAGTGCGCTACTGAAGATTAAATCATAAATGTGATTTATTGCAACTTGAAAAAGTGCACAAGATGGCGAAAGACTAAATGGTTTAGATATGAAGAAGGGTGTGAGAGCTGTGAGAAAAACGTGAATTAGCAGAAGAAAAGAGAAACACTGAAGGAGAGTGAGAAAAATTGAAACAAAGCAAGTTGTCCTTGGAGTAAAATGTGTTGTTAAGAGAAGCATGTGTGTCAGAAGAGAGAGAGAGAGAGAGAGAGGGAGAGAACTTTACAATGATCATCTTAAGGTTTCATTCACATCTGGATCAACAATGGCCTTTTTGCACCAAGGCCATTGGTGTCCATTTTGTGCTACTCACTGGCACGTGAGAGGAAAAGAATAGAGCTGGTGATGCACATAAAAAAAAGGAAGAGAAGAACAACAGCTATTTCATTTTCCTTGGGCTTATTCCATTTCTTGGATCATTCAGTCCATTAGTTGTTGGCACAGGTTTTACTCTGGATGCCGTTTTGATGCATCCATTTCTCCACTGGCTGGGGCACAGGGTTAAGGGCCTTTCTCAAGCTTAAAACAGAAGGAACCTGATGGTGGATCAGGAGCTTCAAACTCCCTCCCCAAAATAATCACATAATTACATGAAATGTAATCTCACTAAACACTGCAAGAGAGTTAGTGAGCTCCTTACGACAGTTAAAAAAGAGCCATATTTTAAGATATTGTCCTTTGTTAAGTAAATACACCTTCATGACCCTTTAGTCTTAGTCAACGTTATGGTTATGGTTTTGTTTCGAGATTCTATTGATGTACAGTATGTGCATGTGTGTATGTGTGTGTGTGTGTGTGTGTGTGTGTGTGTGTATGTGTGTGCACGCACCAGGTTTCTTTTAGCCGTGACCCAGCAGCAGCGTCTAAGATACATGTGCCCTTGGTGATAAAGAACCAATGTTCTCTTCTTTTGTCATTTATGTATACTACATCTTTCTTCATGTGTGTATTAGTTTGTATTATTTTATATATCTATATTCTGGTCTTGCATTGTAGATTTCTAAGGTCAACTCCCGAATCATATCAGTCTTTTAAAAGGGACAAGAAGTACCTAATAAAATTAATCGTACACAAAATGATAACTGCTGTTCATAAAAATGGCCCCCTTTCATGGTCGTTCTAAGGCAAAATTATTGGCACCTTCAGAAAATAGGTAGTTTTGTTTACTAGTTTATTTTTCCAATGTCTCATAATAAAGACACACACAAAAAAAGAAAGTTGAATTGACCATGAATTATGAATCACAATCTTTTTTATGAAGTCATATAAAAAAATGGTCTTGTTGAACTGTAAACCGTCATCACAGCCTGAGATACTGAGGAGGGAGAAGGTTTTGGAGAAGGTTTTCACTCAACCCTGTCTCGTGGGTCTACAAATAATTCTCTCCAACTCATGGATTTGTTTCCATTCTGACTTACACAATCTACTGTGAGCCCTTATATAGACAGGTGTGTGCCTTTCCTAATTATGGTAAATGAAGTGAGGTGGACTTCAGTCAAGGTGTAGAAGCATCTCAAGGACGTCTGATAAGCGGAGGATGCAACAAAGCTCAATTTCAAATGTCAAAGGGCTATTCACAAAAAAAAATAAAAAAACACACCTGTCTTTATTTTATCATTGTGGTGAATTAAGTGTGGAATGATTGAAGAAAAAAGATTTTAATGCATCTTAAGATGAAAACTTAAAAGGGCCTGAATACCTTTTTCAGCACTGTATATAGAATTCTTTATTTAAATTTTTAAAAAATATAGTATTTAGCAAATGTGTTTCTTTTAATCTGATAACAATATAAAGATGTATTCATATTTACAAAAAAATTAGGCATGGATCAGGAGATAAAAAGCATTAAGTATTATGAAAAATAGTGTTATATGATCCTATCTAAAAAAACAACAACCCTTTTTTCACCTAGCTAAGACGCTTTTTAGCAGCAATATCATGTTTTGGCAGTGTACCTAATTTCTTAAGTTGATTTTTATTCTAAGTTAAAATATCGATCAGAGGCCTAAATTTAAAACTTTCCATCCTTTTTTTTTTTTTACGCATGCTAAATGCAAACAGATTTTTTATTCCGATCAGGCAAAAAATAAAAAAAAAGAGCTGCTGATGTGTCATTTGTTACACATGTTTTATATTTAATGCGAATCCATTAACACAATGGAACATGGAGTTCCACCAATCTGAGTCTTTGGCCCTTTTCTGCGTCTCTAAGTGTTTGTGCTTTTTGTGTTGTGGCCTGATGCTAATTATGTTGATCAGCTTCTTAATATGATAAATGTGCTTCTCTTGCTACGTCCTACTGTATCCGGCACATTTATACAACATAATTAAGACTCGAGGGAGGAATTGATTGCTTCAATGTGTTGCTCATTAAAATGTCTTAACCGATTCCAGAATGATGAAACGGCTGAAAATCCTATTAGAACATTACATTAAATCCCACAGTTTGTTGCTGCCTCGCATAGATATGAGTCGTTAAATGTGACGCCTAAACGCTGAGAGCAATTAGAATAATACATGCGTCTGTTTGTGCGCATAATTGATTCATTTCTGATGCAACTAATTCCGCACACTCCGAATGATATTTATTTATTTGAAAACTCTTTCAGTTGAAAAAAATAAAGAGAACTGAGTGGCTGAATCAGAGATGATTGCTGTCCTGAGATATACAAAAAGTGCTTACTTTTTCACACAATAACAACATATATAAAATTTGACGGTTGTTTGAGAAATTAAGAAAATAGAACATTCGTAGATTATTAGAAATGCAACTCATGCCAAAACAATACAGTGGAACCTCGGATTGCGAGTAATGCGGTTTGCAAGTGTTGATAAGCAATGTGTGTGTACAGCGCGCGTGTACTGTTTCTTATAACACGTGTGTGCGCTTGTGTAAGTCAAAAGAAAGTCTCATTAGAGAGCTTAAAGATCCATTTTCTCCCTCTCTGTTTTATCTTTGCAAGATGAGCAAAGATTTTTAATAAAAGTTGACTTGGAAAACGAACAAGTCTTGGTTTACGAGTATCATGTATCACGCATGCGCTTCTTGTTTTGATGCCGAGCGCCACGTGATCACAACTGAGGCATTGTTTTTTCTCTCTCTTGCGCTGCAGAATTGTGGGTAATTGTCTACCCTGCTGGGTCTTAGTGCGCGTCTCTTACTGGTATAATCAACATCCATGTACGCGTGTATTGTTTCCTATAACACTGTGACTACGTGTGTGCATGTAAAACATATTTTATTTTGTGTTCGTAAGCGTGTGTGTACAGCGCGCGTGTACTGTTTCTTATAACACGTGTGTGCGCTTGTGTAAGGCAAAAGAAAGTATCATTAGAGAGGTTAAAGATCCATTTTCTCTCTCTCTGTTTCAGCCTCCTTCTCTCTCTTTTTCTCTCTCTCTCACCTTTACACACCCCCTCACCCTCTTTCTGCTTCACACACACACACACACACACACACACACTGCTCTACACAGAAACACTGCTCTGTCGCAATTCTTTTCAAAGGTAAAGTGCTGGTTTATTTGTTTGTTTGTTTTACTTTACAGCAGTGATTCCATTAGTATGCACTTACATGAGTATTATTAGCGACGTTCCTTGCTAATTTTTTCTGACAAAACAGTCTTTCCGTTTATTTGTGTGTGTGTGTGTGTTTGTGTGAAATTCAAATAAGAAGGGATTTTAAATAACACAATTATACTTAATACGAAGGATTTGACAAAAATATACTTCATTAAAGAGTTACAAATAATCATTTTCTAAATGTGTCTCTATTTTACATGTTCAAAAGTATTTGGACAAACTGAAATAAGTATAATTATTTTTAATACTTAGATGCAAAAGCTATGCAATAAAGTTCTGAAGTCTGGAACTTGTGGAGAATCTTTGTCAGGACCTTGTTTGCCAGGTTTAGGTCCTCTTTGTTTGTAGGTGTTTTCTGAAAAGTGAAAAGCAGCTCATCTGGGTTGGCCCCTAAGAACATTCAAATTATTTGCCTTATAAAGGGCTTTGGTAATCTGTTTTTGGGTCATTATCCATCTGTGCTGTAAAGCACTGTCTTATTAATTTTGACTAAATCTAAGCAGAACATCGAGCGCTACACACTATGGAGTTCATCAGTAAACACCAGTTACCCAACTCCACTGGCTGCCACTAAGTCCATGCCATAACGCTATCTCCATGGTACACTTTAGAACATGAGCCCATTATCTTCTTTATCGTCGTCTATTCCCATTTTTCTGGTACAAGTTAATCTTGGTCTCATCACTCCAAAGAATCCTGTTCGAGAACTCATCTGCGTGTGTTCCTAGAGGTTACATTAATGAAGGTGCCTCGTGATTGTAGACGTTCTCAATGACCCTGTGACTCTTCCAGTGTCCTTGACTTGGTTAGATATCAAGATGTGGCTCTTATTTACCAAGAAAGAATTCTGCCATCATCCAAATTAGGGTCTGATTGTGGTCTACCAAATGCAACTTAAACATTTAAAATCAATGTCTTAACTTTTCATGAAATATTGTGTAAACTGGCCACACCTGGTCATGAAGCTGCTTACAGTAAATGCAAAATTTTGTTTTATGTTTTTGGTATAAATTTCTTTGCAGAGACATCCGATTACAATTTCCAGCAACATACATTGTATAAAAACTTAACGTGAAAAAAAAAAAAAACGGAAAACGGAAAAAATTGTGTGATTTCCAGATGTACAATCCGCTCAGTAAAAAGAATTAGTAGAAATATTAGTCATTTGACCTTTTGCTCTTTTGCAGCTGTTCTGCCACACACCTGACCTTGGGCTGAAGAACAAACAGAGAAACAACCTATAAGCAACCGAAGGACCTACAGGATCCTATACAGACTTAAATTAATCATATAATAAGGTTGCACACACTGACATACAGTTTTGTTCCTTATTCTTATTGGCAAAAAGTTAATACCACACTTCCACATTTCCATTTCTTCATCTACTTACAGTATTAACACAACTCTTAACAATCAGATACAGGAACTACACTGAGAACGAAGCACAGGCTGGGTATTTTACACCCTAATAATATTTTTTAATTAAAAAAATTATGTAATAATTAAAATAGCAATTGAAAAATATTTTAAAATTACTTTTATTTTGTTCTTTCCATTTTTCTTTGAACGTTTCTGTTTTTTTTTTAACATGGATTGATTCATCTATTGAAGGGCCAACTTCACGAAGACAAGGTTGATGATGTGGGAGGGGGAAGTATCCAATGGTGACGGTGAGTGGTGTTTGGTATAAATATGGAAGATTCCGTGAAGACGGACAACACGGAGAAGCAGAAAAAGTCCAGTGAGAGACAGACGTCCAGTTTAAGACGCGACAATGGCAACCTGGGTGCTCTCTCTCCTTTGTGCTTTCGCAGTTCTCTCGCTTTCCTCTGCCTGTTACATCCAGAACTGCCCCAGAGGGGGGAAGCGCTCCCTTTCGGATGCTGTCCCTAGGCAGGTAAGTCAGGGCCAGGGATGTGACGATGAATTGTTTGTCAAATGGTATTGCGATACTTGTCTAGTTTAGCCATAATAATAAGTTTTTATAGAAAAGAATATATTTTAGGGGGATTTTTAAAAACAAATGCAAGAATTATGTAAAAATATTACAGTATGTTGCAGAATGTTGAGTCTGTAATACTTTGCATGTTTCTTTACAGCTTTTTTCATAAAGCTGCTGTATAAAACACTGAAAAAGAAAAGGTTTTTTTTTCATGAAACTCTAGTCTTGTAATTTAAATATTTCATATATAAAGCTACAAATCATGGCATAAAGTGTCCTGTACAAAACTTGTTTTGATATCGTTTTCCAGTGTATGGCGTGCGGTCCTGGGGATAAAGGTCAGTGTTTTGGCCCCAACATCTGCTGTGGAGAAGGACTGGGCTGCCTGATCGGATCTCCTGCGACGGCTCGCTGTTTGGAGGAAGAATATCTGCCCTCGCCCTGTGAGGCTGGAGGAAAACCTTGTGGATCTGACGAGGGGCGCTGCGCTGCGCCTGGGGTTTGCTGCGACTCAGGTGACCTTGTTGTTTTAGATCATTTTTTTAGTTTGTTATTTAATTTCTCTTTATATCATTTTCTTGGTGCAAATAATTAAAAAATACTTTCGTTTTTATTATATTATACTATATAAGGTAACAGTTGTAATATATATTTTTAGATCTTTTAAATCTTTAGAGATTTTTATAGTGATTATATTTACTGTAACTATACATCTTTTCCATCATTAACTTTACTTTCTTGTGTTTAACTTTTTGCCTTTCTTCCTATTACTTTATCGGCGATCTCACACACACAATTACGCTCAGGTTCTTTTTTCTCTACCTTGCTGTGCTGATGATTTCATTGTGGTGTGCGTTTGTGTTGGTGTGTGTGTGTGTGTGTGTGACTACAGACGGGTGTACTCTGGATTCAGACTGCATGGATGGAGGTGAACACGAAGATATAGCTGAAAGGAAGAGCTTCCTGGGTGGGTCGCAGGGAGAGCTCCTATTGCGCATCCTCCATCCGGGCAGGGCACGTGGTCCATACTAAACTTCTACACCTACATCCGTTAACAATTACACTCGCAGGGCCTGGATAAAGCTTACCCACACAAACATACACTCACAGTGTATTGCTAACAAAAGTAGATCCTTTTGTTTTTACCCAAAACACACGAGGCATAGCTTATACAGAAATATGCACTGTATATCTGTTTATGTGGAGTGTAAATACAGTATATAGCCAATAAACTGCCATTGGAACTGGTCACGTTGGTCAAATAAATTTGTGATTCATACAATGGTAAAAAAAAAAATCAATAAAAAGACTGAAGTTGAAACATGAACTTGTTTATTGTGAACTTGTTTGTTTGTCGAACTTGAATCTGTCACAAATTTAAATCTGTCATAAAGCCATGCACTGAAACTATACAACTAGCTTTTTTTTTTTTTTTTTTTTTAAGCTGAACATGTGATCATAACGAATGATTAATAAATATCACTGGTAGGATCAATGAGACAGTTACAAATAAGCAAACAAAAAAAAACATTAAAGATATCATATATGCACTGACTTTTATCGTCCAATTATACAATCAGAAAGCTGGTAAACTTCACAAGGTGAGACATGCTGTTTGTTTAAATTATTATTCCAATCACTCCTCCCTAATGAGGATTCATTTTTACTTAAGGAGAATTCACCTTAAGAAATAAGATTTTATTATAATAAAAATAATTCAACAACTCGAACATAACGTTATCTCATCCGTCTGTGCAAATCTGACAGGAGCAAAGGAAGGAACGTCTGAACAGGAAAATAAAGTCAAATGTAAATAATAATAATAATAATAATAATAGTGCAATTAAAAAGAAACTGGCCCCAAGTTACAGATCAGGGATAATTTTTATAGGATGGATGTAAATGGATTTCACAGTGCAATATCTACGACTCTCGGGTTCGAATGGGGCTCACTCGGATCACCTTATGAAAATACAGATATGACACGCGAGATGACATTTCAGGTGCTGCGTCGTTGCGCGGACTGATGAGGTATATGAGGTCAAGGGTCACAGTAGGTTTGCCAACATCCTTCTTCAATCCTGGAGAAAAAAAAAAAAGTTTGGATGTCATCATTATGGTTTGTTATTTCATGGACAAGCTTCTCTCTCAGCTAAAATTATGCATTAGAAACCGCAATGTGAATACTAGTGAGCATCCAGACCATTTAAGGTTTACCAGGGTTCATTAAATGATGGCACTGTAATATTAATGCAGGCCATTTTTTACATGTATTTTTCTTTTAGCTGTTTACTTTTTTTCCCCAGCATCCAGGGCTTTTTGGGGTCTTAACATGCTCTAAAAAGCCATGAAATTCAGCATCCAGGTTGGAATCTGCTGCCATAAGGATGCCCGAATGGTTTCACACAAGTCTCACACTCATACTCACTTGCACCTACAGTATACACATTTAGATCTCTTTGAGCTAACAACCACTTTTGCGTTGCATGTCCTAGGCTCTACTCAACAGGAAGTCAGTTATTTTGGGTCGTTTGCAAAAACGCACCCAGTTGATTTTCATGTACTCATTCTAGGGGATTCATACAGTCGCCACCAAACCAGGCCTGTGTGATCTCAATATATCAAAGATGCAAAATTGTGGAGGGATTTTTGATATGGCAAACGATTTTTGATCAGCTGTGACGATCATATTAAATTGAACTTATGCCGAAAAGTGGTTGATAACTATATGTGACATTAAATTGAATGACATCATAGTGTGACGCTTTTTACCAGCATCCACGCCTTTTTGGAGGTCTTAGCATAAAATCCCACCCATTCCACAATTATGTCTAATAGAAATCACACAGGTCCATCAAGGAGGCGATGACATGGGTGCTTGGACCCGCTCATCGTTGCTTGCAACAATATTAAACCTTGTTCGTATTGTCCATGTCTACTATATATGCCTTGTGAGCTAGTTGCCTTTTAAGACAATAGGTAAAATTTAAGGCAGCTTCCATTGGGGTGTTAAATGTAGTATACATTGTATGTGTATATTTAGTAATAGTGTGTGTAGTGTGTATTAGGTTGACTAAACCTGGGAAACTAAACTAGTCCTTCAGGTGGATAACCAAGTTTAACTTGTCATGACCAAGAATAAGCCATTAAAAGGTTAGGTCTTAATGTGCTGTACCTCATGCTCCTGTTTGATTGGGAAGCGATCGCAGAGTTGCAACAGTTGTGCTCCAGCCTTAGTCTCCAGCTCCTACATGTCATACAAACACAAATACATGGTTAACATTTACATAAAAAAAATGATCCGGACACAGGTTATATTATACCTTCTGCCGGCCGCACTGTCTTATCAAAGCTTTTTGTTCAAGGCTACTCTCTCCCCGGTCACTGCTGTGCAGGTATGAACGTGTTACACCAGTTTATTAGTAACTGCGGTGCGAGCAAAAAATGTACAATCCACTTGTGATTTGCACAAAAGATGATCAGATTCGTGTTTTTTTTTGTGGTCTGAGGGTGTACCTGTTGCTGAAACAACTCACAGAAGATCAGTGTTCAGATTTCTGCTGAGAGAATTTCGAGCGACACTCTAAGGAAGGTGAAAATTTCTTAAAGAGAATCATTACTGATGACGAGACACGGATTCATCACTTCAAGCCTGAGAGTAAACGGCAGAGTATGGAGCGGAAACATCCTCAATCGTGAACAGTGTTGGGGGACGTAACTTTTTAAAGTAACTAATTACATTACAAAATTAGTCTTTAAAAAGTAACTCCTTTGTGATTTCTCATGCATGTTGTTTTTGTCAAGACCTTTATAATTATTCTACCGTCATCAAGGTTTCCATCTTTCCGCACCTTGCAAAACTTCACAAAACGTCGGGCGGTCACTCGCGGCGGCACATGGGGGGGTTATCTGGGGCGTGGCTTGTAGGATGACTTTCACACACACACACAAACACACTAACTTGATCACTGCTATCTGGCTTATGGATTACATAAATTGTCTAAATAACTGAGTACTTAAATGGCGGACCTAACGCGCGAGATTACTTGTTACATCAAAAAAGTAATTCAAGTACTCTAACGTGTTACTCTGTACACCCAACACTGATCAGGACCGAGAAAAAGTTAAAAAGTCGACTTTAACTGAAAAATTCATCAATGCTTATAGTTCTCTGGGATTCTTAAAGGCCAGAAGTATTGGAACCTTATCAGGAAAAAACTTAAAGCATCCTGCCTAACATCCCCCCTATAGTTCTGATCTCACTCTATCAGACTTTCACCCGCTTCACATTCCTTAAACCACAATGTCAGAAGGCATATCCTGTGGTCATGGAATAGATGTTAATCTGTTTCACAAGGGTCAAATTACTGGCGTGCATCAAGAAAAGATGGAGATACAGATATAGACAAGCTGTGTCTTTAGTACCATATCAAAGAGAAAATCAAGCACTATATTTGGTGCTATATTTTTCTGTATTTTTCTTTCTTTTTTAATGCCATGCCAGCTTCCATGGCTATATCCTTGGCAAGAGTCAGTTTTTGTTAACTAGATAAGATGTTTAAGATTCATTTTCGTCTAAGAACTTTAAAACTGAATTTGAATTTACTTGTTAGAAACTTCTTCAAAAGTTTCAAGTTCCTTAAAGGAGTTAAAGAATTACAGTCAAATAAAGGATGTTTAATGGACAGAAGGGTTTTCACATGATGATGATGATGATAATGATGATGAACACTGCGGTGAATTCTCTCTTGATAGTAAAAATGTGTGTGTAGCTTTTGAGTGTCCTATTCTGCACCCTCTATAAATAACCTAATTCGAATTATAATAATAAAAGGAAATATATGTTTTATTCATGTAGTTTGTTATTCATCCTATTCTAACTGCCGTTTATCGTCTGCTGTATACATTTTAAATTGGTTTTAAATCTGTGAAAGGTATAGAGAGTATTTGTTTTTGTTATTTATTTATTTATTTTTTTTAGATAATTGGCGGTTTTGTCCGATTTATTGGGTGATCTGTTTTTACATTTTGAATGCTTGGAAACATAATTTTGAGTCCTTTATTATTAGCAAAAACTGAACTCTGATCTGGGATGTTTACAGTCAAAGTTGCCGCCAATTTTAAAGATCTTGATGATGTCGGCAATGATTATTCAGTGTAGTGTTTCAACTTAGCGCATGACTATTCATAAAGCTTCAAGACCATTGAAGAAGATTCATAAATTAACACCAAAAAAAACATGTTTTGTAAATACTCAGAGTGTGTTGTCTCTTAATACAGGTTTGTTTTTTTGCATCAGAACTATCAACGTACCTGAAGTGAGATTTAAACTATTGCTTCGTCCTTGACTATTGCAATACTTTATTGTTTTTTTTAAACAGAAATCTGCAAATCCTGACTCCCTTTTAATGGATGCAAAAAAAAACAAAACAAAAAAAAAACAGTTGTGATGTGAGTAAACAAACAATAAAAAAAACAACTTAACTTTAAAGAAAATTAACTTTAAAGTTAATTCTGTTATCTATAGATGAAAATGTTGTATATATTCAATCATCACTACCAATAACAATTATTATTATTATTATTACTAATAATAACATAAAAGATGATGATGATTTAATATTTTGTCACATGTACCTTACAGCAAAGTGAAATGTATTTTTTTTTTTCCGCATATCCCAGTTAGGAAGCTGGGGTCAGAGCACAGGGTCAGGATACAATGCCGCCTGGAGCAGATAGGGTTAAATGCCTTGCTCAAGGGCTTGACAGTTGCAATTTGGCGGTGCTAGGGCTCAAACTGCCAACCTTCCACTGATCAGTAACCTATTGTCTTAACCGATTGAGTCACCACTGCCCAGGTATAAATCTAAGTAATTTGAGCTAATTATAGACCGAAACCTGTTCAGGCTACCGTGTGCTGACCGTGACCCACCTGGCCATCCCGGCTGATCTGCACTTTCTTGTTGTCGTTCCAGGGGTTTAGGATCTGATGAGTGACATGAAAAGAGAGACTCTTTTTACAGATCCATTCTACACTGAAGATTCCCCCTAGACCGGCAGCACCCCAGTCTTTACAGCGCTCTGAGCCAATCTCCGAAGTCATCCGAGCATAACCCTAAATAAATAAAGAACATGATTAACACAAGATCAGCACGAGATTAAAAATGAGATTGCTTATTCGCGAAGGCGAAAACATCAGGAAAGGAATTCCTGCATTATCTTAAACTCATTACAACAAATTACATCTTTTGAGTCTCACTGCACACCTGGAAGTGTCCGGAGCCTTGAACGGAGAAGATAAGGAAGATGGTGCTGCACTCCTGGAAGGCTCGGTTGAGTTTGTGCTCGTTGTTGGGCGTAGTGGACCAGATTCCCCGCTGCTGAGAGAGTTCGATGTTCCTCATGGTACAGCTCTTCATGATGAAGTAACGCACTGAAGATTTTTGCTTTTGTGATGGTGATTGGGAACCATTCTTCTTCTTTAATATTACACATATAAAAAACAGGAATAGATTAAAGTATTTGCTGAGATGAAAGAAATCTATGTAAGCATCAAGGTGAAAAAGGAGGCACTGTCAGATCCTAAACTGTTTTTAAAATTGCATCTGATTATTAATTATATTCCACTATTCATGGGTCTCATCACACTGAATAACGACAACCATTAAAGCACTTTACCATCAACAAAACTAAACTGAATTACAGGGTTTTATTATGAATATGATTCTACATCTCCTTAAACCTTTACTCTCCTGAATACAGGTAGTCCTCGACTTACGCAAACATTTGAGTTACAAATGGACCGCGGGTTCTACCTTCGGTTTAATCACGGAAGTAGATCACGTGTATTGTACAAAAATAGACACTGCAGTGTACCAGATACCAATATTTACAATTATGTAAAATATTTTAAGTGTGTAAGTGAATGCATAAAATGTCAAAGGTCTGGTATATTGTGTGCGCGCATGTAAGGGTGTGTGAGAAATGAGTCGGCCTCATTGGTTTCAATTAATTAGTTCAGGAGCATGATGATCGAAAACATCTGTCCTGTAAAGCTGTCCAGATGGTCAATAATCCTAATTTTAGAAAATCCTCAACAAAACAGTTCACAGACCAATACAGTGGAAAACAGCTCTGAGACACAATGGCTCCTAGGATTTAAAGATGCAGGTGCAAGAACAACACTGTTCATTGTGTGAGATTCATTTCATACACGGTTTAAGGTTTTTGGGGAAGAGGGGACAGAGATTTAGTCAAGTGGATTGGTATGCTTTATATTGTATATTTGTGTCAAAGGCGTATAAGACTCACTTTGTCGAACTTAAGAACAAATCTGACATTGTCGAGGACTACATGAAGTTACAGTTCAAGTTAGGAAAATCCATTTCTTTACATTTTACATGCATATTTAATGGTTTAGAGTGAATTTTATTTCAGCTGAGGGGTGTGAATTTCATAGCAAAATGAATTTATTTTAAATGCACAGTATTCGTTTAAAAAAATAAATAAATCAAAAGGTTTTACCAACCACAGATAAAGGTGACCTAGCTAGTACTTTTATTGAGGAAGAGGAAGAGGGACTAGCACAGGGACTGGAGAAGCTGGCGCTGTCTGACTTTACCGGGAGATGGTCATCAGTTGAACGTTTGGAATGGATGGCACCTTTATCTTTTTGGCCCTTAGACTGAGGGACAGATGATGAGACTTTTGGAGACCTGGAGAATAAAACACAAAGTTTTTTTATTATATTAAAAAATCCTAAGTTAAAAGAACAAAAGTAGAAGTTTTGTGAAATTTACATTTGTAAATGTAAACACCGAATTCTGGAAATGTTGGGATGTTTTTTTTTTTTATTTGAATAAAATGATAACTAAACGAATTTTAAATCACATGAGCTGATATTTTAATCATAATAGAACAAAAAGAACATAAATGTTTAAACTGAGATATTTTACACTTTTATCCACTAAATGAGCTATTTTTAGCTCTAAAAAGTTGGGATGGTGGCATGTTTACCACGTTGTAGCATCTCCTCTTCTTTTTAAAAACAGTTTGAAAACATCTTGGCATTGAGGTTATGAGTTTCATTTTATATATATATATATATATATATATATAAGTGGATAAAAGTATAAAATAACATTTATGTTCTCTGTGTTCTTTTGTGAATAAAATATTGGCTCATGTGATTTGAAAGTCTTTTTGTTTTCATGTATTCAAATTTACAAAACGTCCCAGCCTTTTCAGAATTCAGGTTGTAGTGGATTAGCCATCGTTATGAGCATTTTGTCTTTTTGGAGTTTTTTTCTCTACCTGTTTGTAGACGTCTCATGCTCCCTGACACTCCTGTTCCCGCTATTACTCCTCCAGCTGTCTGACTGATGTTGTGGCTCATCTGGAGTAATGGCTCTGGGTCTCTGGCCGACACCCGTGGGCTGTTGCAGGCCAGCTGTTTGCTCTTCGGCGCTCAGCACCGACACTACGGCGCGGAGCGTTGCCTCATCCAGCTGGGACCACGGCTTAGAGGGGCACCGGATTCTCCTCAGGAACAGGCTGTGCCAGCGCTGTCTCAGCTGGAACACCATTGACGCCATCTTTAGAAAGGAGAGGAAACAAGATCAAATATATTGAAGTTTCAAATCATCTACATAACAAAAAAAAACTTAAATATAGAAGGCTGAAGAAACAAATAATTAGAAATAATCACATCGTGATCCAATTTGAAGTTAAGCCACTCGTCGATCTTCATCTCAGCCAGCTGATCTGTATAGCCAACCTCACTTTCACTGTCACTGCTCTCGAACTGGAAATTATCGGCTATAGAAGATAAACACACACACAGCTATGATGCTTGTACATATACACCTAAATAACAGTTATTTATTAAATATCAGCCGAGACCTCTAGTGGCAACCCACATTAATCCAAATAATTATAAAGGGAAAGGAGAAATTAATTGTAGTTTGTAAAAACAAGAAATATGTAGAGTACTGGTCAGCACTGCTGTTGTACATAAAAAATAAATACTTATATATATATTTTTATACTGTAGCTCTAGGAATAAAAATGTCAGACATGTCTGGAATATCGTGGTTGATTGATATTTACAGCGGTACCTCTGCCTCACGGATTTTCGCCTTATGAACTGAAGCATTTTCGGTTGCACTTACGCCTGAAAGCAGTTCCAAACGTGTTTGTGTCAGTGGAAAGCCAAGCGAAGTTAATATACATTTGGTTTTGGTGGGTTGTTTTGCACGGGTCCCAAGAATGTTAGCAAGGATGGTGGCAGGAAGAAAACTGAGACACTTTTGGTTTTTAAAGCAGCCGATGCCAAGAGGAATCATAAATTAAGGTTAACTGAGGTTTAAAGTCTACTTATTTGATATTTTACTTAATTTACATGTTTTTTTTAAACATTTTGATTGCTTTATATGCAAAAACATGACTATTGTGTTGAAAACTGGTAATATTGGTAATATTTTTGGGTGGCTGGAATAGATTATCTGCATTTACATTATTTTCTATAGGAGAATGCATTTCGCAATACAAATTGTCCCCTTAAAAACACTCCTAAAGCTAGATTAAATTTGTAAGCCGAGTTATCCCTGTGAAAGCTTTCAAACCTGAATACCTCCAGAACAGGTATATGATTCAATCAGCACGATCATTTTGGTGTTTGAGGCTTACCTGTAGAAGGTGGAGAAGGTTCCAGAAGCGCAGAGCTGGGCAGTTTAGCCCGCCCTCCAAACACAGCCACGGTGAGCGGAGTGACGGCAGTGCAACAGCGCACGCTGGCTATCCTGTGTGCGCGAGTCATCTCGTCATAGATCAGCCAGTCTGTAGGCAGGGCCTGAACTGCTGCGGCTTGGCCGTTCGCCGGAGGGATCTGATAAAAGACATGTGTCATGTGACCAAGTCAAACGTACACACGGTCCAGCATCTAGACAAGAAAACAGCGAGTGTGCTTCTATGGTTGCTTGAACTGACCTTCTTGTATTGGGGTTGGCTCAGGACGGAGGTAGGGTGGAAGCGAACCTTCTTCTCTTTGGCGCCTCGGAGTGTTTGTTTGTCTTTGTCCATGTGGATCAGGTTAGGGTACATGCCTGCCACGAGAGCCGCCTTCACCACAGCCCAGTTCTCGGAGTTCAGATTAACATCCCGGATATCGCTGCAACCACGGGCTCGAACAAAACCTAAAAGCCAAAATGTGTGTGTGTATATGTGCTCAGCTATACAGAAATAACAGTAATGCTGCTGTCTAACAGGTCATTTTTTTATCATACAAAGATTTTATAAATAAAATTTTAACTTGATGACCGAGCGAGGTCTTAACTAGTCTTTAGTAGTACGCATACGCTTTGTCTTTTGACCGTCACGTGATTACAACTGAGCCAGCGGTTCTTTTCTCTCTCTCTTTTGCTGCGGGATTGTGGATAATCATCTCCCATGCCCGGTCTCAGTGCACATGCGCCACTTGTATAGTCACACTTTTATATGTGTAAAACATTCTTTTATTTTGTATCTGAGTGTAGTGACTGTTCTTTAGTAACTGTACTGCAACAACAATCCTCGTGAAAAAAAAGGTTAAAAAGGCTGTAGCAGTGCGAGAGATTAATCTGTTTAGCAAGAATGCAATGTCACGTGTGCGAAATCCTCAAGAGTAGACAAAAACAAGTATAATTAAAGAGGTTACTTGTTAAAGTCACGCAAAAAGAAAAAGATTCCAGGAAGCAAACAGAGAGCAGTGATTTAGTGTGTGTGAAAGTTGTCCTACACAATAACCCCTCCCTGCACCTCCTCCTTCTCTCCTCACTTTCGTCTACCTCACTACACTGACGATTTGTTTCAAAGGTAAAGTGCAGGTTAATTTATTTAATTTTTACTTTATATTTTGTAATAATCGTTTTTACACTAATATTTTTGCGTTGTGGAATAAATCATCTGAATTTCCGTTATTTATTATGAGCTAATTCTCTTTGATATACGCTTGCTTTGGATTACAAGCACACTTTTGGGATAATTTATGCAAGGTTTAACTGTACACTGTGTAAAAAGACAAGATTAATTGTTTCAGTTCTGGTGTGTACCTATGGCACGGAGCTGGCCTAACAGGTGGGTGCGCATCTTGATGATGATTTCCATAGTTGCCTGTGACAGGAAGTTCTTCTCACAGAAAGACCTCTCCCAGCTGTCACTGTGGGCCTTTTGCCATGCCTGAAATATGAAACACAGTTTAAAACATTGGAAAACATAAACCTTCGATAAAATTACTTCATATATATATATATATATATATATATATATATATATATATATATATATATATATATATATTAGTGATGCTTTTATGAAATTATTTAGCCCGCCCCAGCCCACCCTGCACCACTGTATCTATTTTTACAACCTGCCCCTCCCCGCGACTATTAAATAGACATACTAGGCATTGTAATTCAAATAAAAACAGCCTTTATTTCAGCCTGAAAGTGCTTGGAAACATCGCCCTGTAAACTGGCAACAACATACGATTATCAATATGAACGATAAATCAGGTCATATTATTAACAAGATAATGATACACATTTTAAACATTTACAAAGCAGTGTTTGTAATCTAGGCTAAACTATTTTTTATTTTAGATTTGTATAGGGCAGGCCTACAGTTTACAGCCTACGCTAAATAACCACTGACATTTTTTTTTTAAATTATCACACGGAAAGGTTCATTTAGCGTTTTTACGTTCGCTGTGCAAAAAAAGAATGCTAAAACATTAGATTTAGCAGCCTAAACTTTTTTTTCTTTTAATCATGCAAATTCCCGACCCCAATTTCTCCCGCACCTCGTCTTCCATCTTCACTTTTATTTCTTTAATTTTGTTGTGTCTGGCAGCTGTAGCTGCTTGGCGCTTTCATGACTTGTCACGTGACGTAACCTTGTCAAAGAACTTAATAAAATATAAAAATAGATTTTCCCAAATATTTAATATATAGGGAATTGCACGCAACATATATGGATTTTTTATTTAATTTTGTTTTTAATTATCAGCCCCAACCCGTCCTGCAAATGAACTGACAATTTCTTTACCTACCCCAACCCCACCCACGGGATACCAGATGACCTGTGCATCACTAACGTATATGTACGTACAGGTACTCCCCGACTTAAGAACGAGGTCTGTTCAGGGAGCACCCTTGTAAGTCCAATTTGTTCTTAAGTCCGAAAAAGTGAATCTTATTCGCCTTTACACGAATATACAATATATAGCATAACAATCCAATTTTCACTGTTTTTCACGATATATGAGATTTTAGGCATTTTATTCATTCACTTACACACTAAAAATTATAAATATTGGTATGTGGTGTACTGCGATTTCTATTTTTTGTACAATACACGTGAGCTACAGTGGTGTTCAAAATAATCGCATGTGTTGAAAAAAGTCAGTAAAGCTCCATATTCACATAATAACTTAAATCACACAAATGCATTGGACACCCTGCACATTCTATTCTGAATCACAACATGAAGAAAAATGTGTTAAATGTATTATTAGTTTTATGTAAGTGAAGAAAAACAAATATTAGTCTGTTAAAAAAAATAATGTGTATTAGCATGTCAATAGCATTCGAGCAGTGCTGCTCAAGTTGGTCCGCGCTGCGCGATCTACCGGGCTGCGCGATCTACCGGGCTGCGCGATCTACCGGGCTGCGCGATCTACTGGGCTGCGCGATTTACCGGGCTGCGCGAATAAACCAAATCATCTCTGCGCTATCCAGATAGTCGCACTGCGCTGTCCACTGGGCCGCGCAGATATTTGGCTAAATGGGGTGTCGCGGTTTCATCCCACTTTTGATGTGTTTGGCTTCACGTACACTTCGACAATGGAAGAAGACAGTGCAGCAGTGAGTTTGCTTACATGTGACGAAACCAAAAACGAGGAGATTGTAAAGAAAAAAGTGCATCGTCTGTGGTGTGGAATTGGTTTGGGTATAAGAAAAGTGATACGAATAAGACAAATGTGATTTGCAAAATATGCAAGTGCACTGTTTTAGCAAGCGGTGGAAACACATCAAACCTTTTCTATTATCTGAAATCCTAAGATGCACAAGAAAGATTAAACTTCAAGCTTTTTAGTTTAAATGGTTAATTCATCAGTTGATGATGAATTTAAAGGGATGAGTGATGATACTGCTATTTTTTTAACAGACTAATATTTGTTTTTCTTCACTTACATTAAATTAATAATACATTTAGCACATTTTTCTTCATGTTGTGATTCAGAATAGAATGTGCAGGGTGTCCAATGCATTTATGTGATTTAAATTAAAAGTTATTATAAGTATTTTAAACACCACTGTACTTCAGTGATTGAACCCTATCTTTGGAAATTCCTAACTCGAATGTAAGTAAGCCTGGGACTACCTGTACTTGTCTTACCTCAAGGTGTGGTATTTCTGATATAGTGCTACTTAGATTTGTCTAAAAAACAGTCAAAATGTGTGTGTGTGTGTGTGTGTGTGTGTGTGTGTGTGTGTGTGTGTGTGTGTTTGTGTGGCTACCTGAAAGGCCCGGAGCAATGCCATGTGGTCACTGAAGGTGTTGGCAGCAAAGCTTCTCCTGCACAGCATGGCGGCTCGTTTTTGTGAAGCCTGAGCTGGTAACACAAACGGTTCTCTGTAGGACAGCATGCACGCTATGGTAAGGATCGGGTCCAGGCATTTAAGCACCACTGCACATAATACCATCTTCCCCAGGTGTGGCTCCACAGGCAGGTCAGCTAGGTGGTAGCCCAGCTCGGTCAGGTCTTCTGACGGGTCCATGGCGTCTATGGTCTTGGAAAGAAACAGACAGAATTTGAGATGCATTTAAGATCATCCCTTTTATATACACATGAAAATAAAATATCCAGAGCATTTGAAACTGGTGCAACATTAAGAGAAAAATGCAATCTTGAAATTCGGATCATTCTTATGATCTGTTCTGTAAATAAAAAGTGTTCCTGGGTATAAAAATGAGTACTGTAAAGTTCCCCAAAAGATTAAAATACTTTGATCTCATCTCAGGACTTCAGAAGCATGTAACATGGGCCTCGCCCTATCATCCGAGATCGCAAGTTCGATTCCCGGGTGATGCTGTAACCTCTCACAGTTGGAGGCCTAGAGAGAGCTGATTGACTGAGCTCTCTCAGAGTGGAGGGATAAGAGTTACTTAGGGCTCCCACATTAATCATGTCTCTACAGCCAATCAGGGGCGGCTGTGAGCTCAAACAAGCGAAAGGAGCGGATAGCGTTGTCCACCGAGTGTGTTACGCCGCCCCCAATAGTGCATGAGCGAGCAGTTCGAAAAAGATGCGGTCGGCTGGCGCCACGTGGTTCGGAGGAAACACGTGATAGTCTTCGCTCTCCAGACTGAGCGGTAGTATTAGCCTTAATGTGGAGCCCCCTAGTGACTGGGAGGAACTGGACATGACTAAATTGGGGAGAAAAATCGGGGGAAAAAAACAAAAAAACATGTAACATACAACGATGATTCGTTTTTGACTGGCAGATGTGGACCCTGTGACATCACATCAATAGCCTAAATAGTTAAGACAGTACAGAATAGCAGATTATGGTGACATTTTATATATAAATAATTTATGTAATAAATTATTAATAATAATAGTTTATGGATATATAAATACCTTGAGCATTTGTACAGCGTTTTTGACAGTGATCAGGTGTGGTGGCTCTGGGGCTTTGGCAAGAAACTCAGCAATGGTGCAGGTAATGGGGGCCAAAAGTTTAGTGTGAAGACAAAGTTCCTGAGGTAAATACAGACAGAGAGATATAGATACTTCATCACTTCTGAATCACTCAAAAGCACAACTTATTAATTCCGGACCCAGCTTGTGCCTTAGAAGTGTGCGACTGCTAAAGAACGCACAAGCACAGTGTGATAAAATACCTGCAGAGGCATACGCAACAGCTGAGGAACCTGAAACTCCAGCATGTTATTGAAGCGCAGCCGGCTGAACAGATGGAAACAGATTCCCGGCCTGCAACGTCCAGCTCTAGGACAAATAAAAACAGACATTTGTTTTATTTTTGTTTTTACTGTTTTCATTTTATATTATTATTATTTTATTTTTTTATCTCCTGATACTTATCTGTGTCCTTTCTGTGTATTTTATTATTTAATTTGACAAATTTAGCCCACATTTGGCATTTTGTACTTTTCTAGGAACCACTTCCTAGAAGTAGTAGATAAGTGCTACATAAATTCAGATTGATTGATCGATCGATCGATTAATAAAATGTAGAATTGTGATTCTGATTGTGAAGCCTGTTTGCTTTATTTCTTGGATGTTGTCTGGGCATTTTATTGGCACTGAAATGGGATCTTCCCATCTTTAAGTTACGTATCATTATGCCTCTAGTTGTATTAGCATTCATACAAAAAATATTGTGTTAAAATGCCACAGATATATGTAAAGTAAATATAAAGGGTTATACACCTTCCTTTCCGCTGCAATGCGCTTGCTTTTGATATCCACACCATCTTAAGCATGGTCACATTATTCAGGGAGTCGAAAGCTTTCTGTCACACACATGCACCAACAAAAAATTATTTATAAATAAAATTACGTACTCGACATTTAACTCAGCAAGGTGTTTTCAATTTAAAAGAATGTTATAAAGTTACCTCTTTAACTTTCCCAGAGTCAATTACAAACACGACATCGTTGACGGTGATGCTGGTTTCAGCAATGTTGGTTGAAAGAATCTTATATTTTGGAAAAAACAAACAGAGAAATTACCGACATAAGAAGCTTCAAGTTATAAAGAAATGTATCATGGTTAAGTGTCCAAAATGTAAAAATGAATCAATAAATTATAATAATGTGCTCTTACAATTTTGCGGACCCCGCTTGGACTCGGCCTCAGAACTTTCCTCTGATCCGAGGTCTGCATGTTGGAGTGAAGCATGAACACCTGGTACCTGATGGACAATAACACAACACTACAGGTTCACTACACGCGAATAAAATGATGCATATTAGAAATTAAGTGAACCCTGAAACTTAACATGCCTGTGCTGATTCTCTGCAAATCTTTTATCATCATAAAGAATGCGATCTCGCAGTCCGACTATCTCATCATATCCTGGCAAAAATATCAAGACGGCACCTGGGGACAGAGAAGAATAACGCATAATCGTCAGACTGATTAAAAGTTATCCAGTAACACATCAGAATATTAGACATTTCCCAGCCTGCAATGCTCAGCTTGAAAACAGTAAATAAAAACAGATATAAACTATAAAAGTGCATTTCTCAGGTGGTGCTAAGGTATCTGTTATGTTTAGGTAGTTTGCCCGATAACTCACAGTTAAAATTACTGCTTTCGCTTCTCATAAACTCAACAATTAAACACTGACAATTTTTTTAACATGCAGGGTTTGTGCACCTGCGAAGTAGAGAAACAAACCCTCGATCTTCATCCTTACTCTCACCTTCATCAGAGCTCTGACAGATGCTGAAGAGGAGGTGAATGATGAGGTCCAGGTCCACCTTCTCATCGTCAAAACTGTGGTGGTAAGCCTTGAGCAGCTCCCGGTCCTGAGTGCTGAGCTCCCCGCTGGCTGCCTGCACCAGGGACGACTCGTCCAGCTGCCCCGCCTCGCGCGACGAGCTACACAGCCGAAATCGAAACTAGAACTTTAGTCTGATACTTTGTGCATGTATGTAGAGTTCCCTTATGCTTTTGCTTTTTTCCTGGCGTGATATGTAGTTTGCATTCATAACTTTTCTAAATACAGACTGTTCTCAAGTCTGACCAAGTGAGTCTTATACACTTTTGACAGACACACACACACACACACATATATATACATACAATATACCAGATACAATATACCTTACTTTCACCGGATTTGGTTTAAAGTCAGTCAAAAAAATGGAAAGACACGGCTGATTTGAAATTGTAAAGGAATTTTTGATAATTTTAATCGTCTTGCTATGGCGAGGATTTAAATAAGAACATTATAGAAAATAACAAATTTTTCACATTGAGTAACATCATAGTGTGATGCTTGTTATCTGCAGCCTATTCTACACACGTATCCATCACAAATGTCAACACAGTTGTACAGTGCAACTGAGCAGTGATGGCTTTTTCGAGGTCTTAATCCACTCAAATAACACACAGGTTGTGCGGTGCCCCCGGGGTGATGACCGCACAGGGTGCTTGGGCCCGTCATCGTTGCTTGCAACTATATTTACATTTCAACTTCTTTGTAATTTTTTTTTGGTTTCAATCGTGTCGACTTCTATCTGTTGCAGAAAATTTGTCAAACCTCTCCAAGTACTCACATGTGAGACTCCAGCAGATCTACAGCTTCGGTCTGGTTAAAGTGTTTGGCCCAGTCAAGAGCAGTCCTGGAAAAAAGAAACTTTATAATTCAACATGTATTACGCTTAAATGGTTCTTTCTATACCACTTGATTCTGATTGGTCAAAAGGTGATGAATGAATTTCTGTTCTATAACAGAACTTAATTTTATTAGTTCCAGAGGCAATATTAATATTAATATTTACACTAGTCCATTTTTAATTTTTTTCAATAAATCAAGTCTAAGAACCAAGTGTTCACTTGCTGCCTAATAATAAATCCTCACTGTAACATGATAATCAAATGTTAATCACGTCACTGTCAGTGGTTTTAATATAATGGCTGATCCGCGCAAGTTTTTTTTCGTGGGCGCTCCACATCATAACTATAAACATTCTTTATTGATAACAATTGTTAGTGTTGGCTGATTGCTTCAGGATAGTGTAAAATAGAAATCTATAATAATGTGGTAACAATAAGTTTCTACAACAAAATGACACATGCTCGTTATTCCTTACCAGTGTTGGGGGATGTTACTTTTTAAAGTAATTACATTACAAAATTACTGTCTTTAAAAAGTAATCAGTTACATTGCAGTGTTACTTTCTGATAAAAGTAACTAGTTGGAGTACTTTTCCATTACAGAAATTGGTGATTCCTCATGCATCTTTTTTTAGTCAAGACTTTTATAATTATTTTACCATCATCACTTAGCCAAGTTTGGCCCATCAAACTTCACATCAAAAAAGAAATCAAAGCACTCTAACACAATACTGTACCTTACACACAAACATTTTCTTCTTAAAACTGGTTTAATACTATATTTATATCCAAGTTCAGCTCAGTCCTCACCAGCCATTAGAAGATTTAGCCTTCACATTGGCCCCCATGCTGAGGAGCTGCTCCATCTGGCTGATGAAGCCTCTTCCTGCGGCCACCATCAGGGGCGTGGCGCTCGTTTCGCTGTGCATGTAGTCCACTTAAAAAAAAAAAAACAAACAAAAAAAAAAAAACGTGACACACACACACACACACACCTTACCATGACATGCCCACGGTAAGTGTTTGACTTTGATTAAAGTGCGAGATCCAATCTGTGAGTACCATACCGCTGATGTTCTCGCTGACAATTAGGTTAAAAAGCTGCATAAACGCATCGGCGTCCTGCTGCAAAAAGATGCTCGAGATGCACGCATCCATTTCCTTCAGCAGCCACGGCTCCAGCGAGGCCACGTCTTTCTCACCCTGGAAGCGAAGGCAGAAGGCATTTTATTTATGCATTTTCTTTCTTAAACGCCACATAAATTTACTGGCTGATATCAATATCACGCGCCGTCGTCCCAAAGGAACGGCGCTTGCTAAAGAAATTACCATCTGGCTATAGACACTGTCCCCTCCGCTGTCTAGAAGGTCAGCTTCCTGCTGGATGCCGGCAGACTGCCGGTTCTTCTGAGACGCTGGCGGGGATACGTCTGCTTGGACCTTGCACCACTCTGTTAGAGACGTCTGCTGCTTAACTTCTGCACAAATCACACACACACAGGGAGATAAAGCATTTATCATGTTGATGGCATAGCAAACTAAATGACTCTAAATGAACTTCTCCTCTGCATTAGAGGTCAGTTTTGGTCTCACTTTCCTGGGAAGGTCTTCATGAGAGACAGTTTCATCATGGAGCTTGATGGGTTTTTTAAATACACCTGACACAATACTGTTCTTGTGAGGACCGTTCCAGAAAGCCTCAATGTCTTAAAATAACAACTGACTGTTATTGTTGAAGTTACTTAATTACCTAATGCCATGTGTGTTATTTCATAGTTTGAATGTAGAAAATAAACACAAAGAAATTTGCAAGTGATCCCAAACTTTTGACCCGTATGTGCTCCCAGTAGTGAATAGGGAGTTGTGTTGTGTCACCATTATGCTAGCAAGTCGTGTCTTATTGCAGGAGTCTGCAACAGACTTTGTTCCGGAGTATGTTTGAGAATCTGAGCGATATAAATGAGGCGATGCACACACAATTCGAACACTTACATTACGCATACCGTGGTAAATCAACACGGTAATAGTGTGTGTGTTTGTTCGTTTTTTCAGGAGAAATACACTCATTGATGACAACAATGCGAACATTGTTCGTCTTTTTCGTTTCAGTACAAAATATATTGGGGCATACTATATCAAAATGTACCGTACTGCATGTGGCCTTTTTCTATACAGAACAGCTTCTAAATCAAAGTCATGAAAAAGAAGGAAACTTTTTTCTGCTGATGTTACTTGCACAAAAACAAGGGTGTAACTCACCTTTTTGCATGTCCGCCTTATATTTGGCCATCTCCTTGTTTGTGTAACCAGTGGTCCGCAGAATGTCCTCCAGGAAAAGTGGTTTGACATCAAAGGGACGTCCCTTGACTTCAAAAAGAACAAAAATACATGGCATCAAATCATGTACCAAACAGTATGTGGACACCTGTATATTATGCACTTAAGAATTGTGTGGGTGTGTCCCGTCTCAGGTCATTATCAGATTATGAAGTGGGAGAAAGACTGACCCTCTCCTTGGTTTCATACAGACTACATAACCTGAGAATATTTGATCGAGACGGCTGAAAGCGCACCCTGTTTATTTCCTTCATTTTTATAAAAACACAACAATGTTGGTGTTGTGAGCATACACAAATTAAAGTAGACCCTTTACAGATTCAAACGATGTATTACTGTAAAATTACATTTTAAGTTCAGGAAAAAAAAAAAAAAATTATGCAAGTGATCCCACCGGCAGGTTTTTAGTTCCCAGGAGGTTTAAAGGGTTTGGATGAGGAAGGGAGATCCTTGAGAATAATTTGAGTATATAGTGTCTAAAGAAAGAGATGATCTATACAATATGTTTATATCGTAGGTAAGGTGTCAGAGGAAGCTTCTTCAGAAGATAGACACGTTTATTTATATCCCGGCTAAAGCAGCAGGTCAGATATAATCCTCATGGGACAAAAGCCATGATGACTAACATGGGAGTGTACTGGACGCAAGTTTGTGCAACAGGTTCACCACGCCTGGTGAAACTTCATACCTGCTTTATTAGTGTCACTGTCGAAGGTTTAAACACACTCAACAAGAATGTAAATATTCCGGAAATATTGGGCTTTTGATGATATTTAAGGGCCAAGCACTAAGACATCAGCCCTATGTTATCTATGTTGTTTTCCTAAGGATTATATATATATATATATATATATATATATATATATATATATATATATATAATCCTATATATATATATATATATTCCAGCATCTGGGGCTTTTCAGAGGTGAAAGACAGGTGACAATCAGCACACAGAAATGAAAACATGAAATCCGCTGCTTTTAGGAAGCCTGAGAATTTGGACATCATAATGTAATTTTGAGCTTTTTGAGAGTCTTCACATAAATTTTCCCCTATTCTAAAATCATAAGGGTATTTTAAAACCATGTTTAAAAATCACACAGGTTGTGTGGTGCACCTGGAAGGCGATGGCGCAAGGTGTTTGGGCCCACTTAACGTTGCTTGCAACTATATTTTTAAACTGGGCTTTTGTTTTGTACAGAATGATTCTACGTCAAATTATACAATTTGACGTACTGAAGAAATCAAAAATCATTCTTAATTAAATAATTCTGTGTTGCTGAAAGTGCCTTTTAATGTGCCAAGCCCAATGTATCTCAACTTCCTGTTGGTGTCATCGATTGCTGGTCACTTCTCTGTCCAACATAAACATGGTTTGTTTGACAGCATTCACTGGATACCTGCAGATTCCAAGATCAGTTTAAACAACTGTAGGTAAGTAGAGGTTTCTGGGAGATGAAGCAGCTTTGTCAAAGTTTGGAACTCTTACTTTTGACTAAAAAGAAATTCAGATGGTCAGAGATGACCCAGGAACCACCTAGGACGGGCCTGCTGGATCACCAGTGTCAATTTAGTGACACTACTCTATCTCATAGACAAAGACTTTTGAAGGAAATGAGGTATGTTTGGAGGAGTAAAGCGTTGTGATTGGAAGCTGTTGTGCTGAGGTCACTGGTGCATTGGACAAGTGGAGGAATAATCTTATAACGTTAAGCTTTTGGAGGTTGATTTATATGAAAAAAACTGTGGACTGTACAGATCCATGCCAAGAAACCAATGCTTTTAAAGAAGAGTGGTCAAACATCCAGCCAGCATTCTACCAGAAGCTTTCATGATGGCTACAAAAAATGTCTGCTTTAGGAGAAACTTGCTAAAGGACATACAAACTTAAAAAAACAAAGTTTGTCAAGTCTTGTGAAGTCGCGGTTTAGAATTCGCGGCCTGGGTTGTTTGCGGATTTTTCCTTAAAACCTATTTAGTAATAGTTTGTAAAAAAAACAACAACAAAAAAAACCGCAATTTTACAGAAAACTGCAAATATCCTTTGCAATTTTTTCCTGGCAAAATATAATTTTACATGCCTTTTAACACTAAACTATTAACAACATTATAATTTACTAATTTTGTAACATAAATTTGAACATATAATAACTATAAAGAATAATAACTGTATACATTTTTTAGTACTGTAGAGAGAACACAAATAACTAACCGTGGAGAAAAAGGCGGCTTGGGACAGTATTTACTCTACAAAAAAATCTTTTGAATTTGCATTTAAATGCATTTATTTCACTCACTGTAAATAATCGGGCAATGGCCGAAGTATCTGATGAAGAGATTTACATCGAGGGCGGCGCTGGAGAGAATAAGCCTCAAAGAAGGCATCTTCTGCAGTATGTCCCGTAACTTGGTCAGGAGGAAATCAGTCAGGCCGTCCCGCTCGTGGACCTCGTCCTGAAAAACGGGAAGCAGGTGAACATTCAAAATAGCGAGTTTGCCATTAAGGGAATTTCGTGATGTTAAATTTAATGTGTTACAACTGACAATCAAATCTGTCAAAAAAGATATTTTACACTTATAAAATAAACTCTCTTAAATGGGAGGACAAAAAAAAAGAGAGAGAGACACTCACTGAAAATGACTTCATTATTGTATTACTGTTACCATCAGCTTCTTATCTGAATGACTAAATCGCTATCAACGGCACACCCATGAAATAGGAACAAATGGGTGAGGCCTTGTCTCGATGGTTAAATAGGAACATGAAATAATCTAAAATGTGAGCTTACCACGATGATGTGTGTGACCTTGGAGAGGACAGAATCACCAGCCATCAGTGTTCTGAGCAGCACGCCGCTTGTGCAAAAAGTCAGTAAGGTCTTCGGAGAAACTCTGGACAAAGGAACCAAATTTTATCATCTGTGAAACTTGTCCGTTAAAGCCTTCCAACACAACAATCACAACAGCCATATGTTTAAATCAGACTCAGATGTTGAATAATATTATTAATGCTTAGTGAAGGTTTTTTTTTAGTCTGTTTTAGTTTTTTTTTTTTCTTTGCTTAGGAAGGAAAAGGATAAATGAAAAAGGTGGGGTAGATAGATTAATGGATTAAATCAGAGGAAATATATAAGTGAATGGACAACCTGAATGAGATGAATAAATGGTCTAAAAAAAATGGATGAATGAATGAATGATAGGATAAAGACATGTTTTAAATAAGAAAGGTTGTGTGAATGAATGGAGGAATGGATCAAATGAGAAATTATTTGGGTGGATGGATGAATGTATATATGAATTAAAAAAAAACGGGAGATGCCTAAGTGGATGGATAGACATCCTGAATTAAATAAATGAATTGATAAATGGTCTAAAAGAAATAGATGGATGTATGGACAGACATTTTAAAAAAAAAAAAAAGGTGTGTGGATGGATGAGAGGTACAGATGGTACTCAACCATAATAGAGTAATAGTTTTGGCATTAGGGTTAAGGGGCCCTATAACTATAGAATACAGACCTAGTTTTTTATTTTTTAAGGATAAAATGAAATATTGAAATTATAATTGTAACATTATCCGATTAAGATTGATAGATGGATGGATAAAGACATGTTTTAAATTGGGAAAAGTTGTGTGGATGGATGGAGGAATGGATTAAATAATAATAATAATAATAATAATAATAATAATGCAAATTATTTATATTGGCACCTTTCTGGTCACCCGAGACCAGATAAAAGATAAAACAAGATGAGATTAATTAAGATAATGTTGAGTAGTAAGTGATTAAAACAATATTAAATCAAACAAGAGACAGAGTCATAATTTAAGACATTTAAAAACAAATGACTATTCAAAATGAAATTTAATTGGAGATTTGAGTGCAGCCTGATATCGATCATGTAGAATAAGCGCTTCTGAATAAATGGGTCTTAAGGTGAGATTTGAATTTGGTTGAAATGAGAGGAAATATTTGGTAGGATGGTAAGATATCCTGAATGTGGGAATCTGGGCACTGTGAAAGGGTATTTTACTATAAGAAAAATGCAGATGTAGATGGTCGGGTGGTACTACATGTGCTAGATGGATGACGATGCATAGATTATTTATTCCTCCTACAGACACTGTGTGCTTCGTCGTCATACTTGCTCTCCAGGCGGATGTGGTAGCCGACGGTCTGGCCCAGGCGCTCTCCTCTCTCTGCCACTACTCTCTCCGCCACAGCGATGGTCGCCAGCCTCCTGGGCTGCGTACAGAAGATGCGACAGGGAATTCCCCTTCGGTTGCAGTCGTCCAGGAGGAACTGGGGAATCTAGGGAGCGCACTTACATGTGAATATCTTATTCTTTGTCAGATGTTTAATCTGACTATAAAGTGATGAATCGAATCCTCCTCATCCAGGATTCACACGGGCTCACCTGAGTGGTTTTTCCTGAACCCGTTTCACCCACTACAAGCACCACCTGGTTCTCACTGATGGTCGTCACAATCTCATCCTGCCGCTCGTAGACAGGCAGTGTTCTCCGAAAATAATCCAGCTCAGATGGACTTCTACACTCAGGGACCTGAGGGATGCCGTTACTCAGACGCCCGCTTGTCCTGTTCTTGTCTCGCCCGTTACCTGAGGTAAGAAAAAAAAAAAACGTCAATGTGAAACCCTCTTCAATTTATTAATTGATAAATAATTTAATACCCGTTAAATACAGGTAGTCCCCGACTTACGAACAAGTTCCATTCCGGGAGCACGTTCTTAAGTCGGATTTGTTTCCTAAGTCCGACAAAGTGAGTCGTTGACACGAATAAATGTTAAGCATAACAATCCACCTAACTAAAACTCTGTCCCCTTTCCCCACACATCGTGAGGCCAAAAGCTGTAACTGCGCCTAAGAAAACGATTCTCACACATCAAATGTAACAATGTTGTCTCTGTGCTTTTAAATCGTGTGGGGAATCCCAGATGCCATTTTGTCTCAGAGCTGTTTTCTACTTTATGGGACTGTGAACTTGTTGAGGATTTTTACGAAATTAGAATAACTGACCGTCAGGACAGCTTTACAGGATAGACATTTTTCCATAATCGTGCTCATGGACTGATTTATTAAAACCAGTGAGGCCGACATTTCTCCCGCATGTTTTCGTAATTTGGGGACTACCTGTGATTGAAAATAATATTCATTATATACATAATACACTTGCAAACAGTATATTATATATACACAAAGCAAATTTTTATTTATTTCTATTTTTATTTATTTATTTTCACAAAACAGTAGCTGATGTTGAATACGTAATTACCGTGAGCCTCCGGCGAAACGGCGAGGTCTCTCTCAGAGCCCTGGAGCAGATCAGTGCGCTCTTTACTAGTAATCGGGAACCCTTGCAGCAGGTTTTGAATCACATGCTTGGAATTTTGGGTAAGACTGAAAGTCATAACGGACTGTGACGATTCTGGACGGTCCTTCTTCCATAAGGTGAGGAAGCGCTGTAACCCTTTACTGCAATGAGAACATTCGGTTAAGTTTTAATAAAGATGGGTGCATATCCTTCAGGTGTACTGTATATCCACTTACCCTTTGCTTTTTGAAATGTACCCCAGGGATTGTGCGAGGCGATGTACGAACGCTCTCTCTGTGCTCGTCAGCGAAGAAGGAAACTCCATTTCTACGTGTATATACAGAGGACAAATATACAATACAAACCTGTATGTACAGTAATGCACAAATATTACATGAAAATTCACTGATTGCACTTTTAACAACATCTAAAACTCAGCTGAAGCCAATCTCCAGAAGGAGAAAAAAAGAAAAAAAAAAAAATTCAGTTCCTTTTCAGGTGAACACACCTCTCTCGTCGCTGTACTGAAACCTCTCGAGCGCAAGGTTCACCGCAATTTTAACTTCTTCACTGATCCTGATGTCCTTCAGGCCTTTGGCTTTACGTGGACCAGACATCTTCGATGAATTCATACTTGCTCTCCGAGAGGAGCCGGAGTTTGACCGATACATGACACCTTGTAAGAAGAGGAAGGAGAAAAAAGATTTAAAGTGTTTTTTTAATACAAGTACATAAACAGATCGATAATAATAGGGACACATACATAAAGTTGGAGACACAGATACACAAGGAGATAGGCAGAAATATAGACAGCCAGGTAAAAAGAGAGAGAGAGTAACCTGTTGGTAAACAGATGATGAGAAAACTAATAAGAAAAAGCCTTCGCTATTATTGTACAGAATACTGTAAAAACAGGAGTGCAACATCTAAAACAGTGAATTAAATTTTTTTTTTTATACATTTAGAGCAACAACAGACAGACAGGCAAACAACAGGACAGTAAGACAGAGAAACAGACAGATGGACAGAGACAAACAGACAGACAAACAACAGGACAGTAAGAGAGAGAAACAGAAAGAGATAGACACACACACACACAGACACACAGACAGACAGTCAGGCAAACAAACCAAAAAACGGGTAAGTCCACGACAGGTCAGTCCAGACCCAGCCCACCTCTAATTAAGGTTGCAATTATACAGTGTAATAAAGTGCACAGTCGTGGCCAAAAGTTTTGAGAATTACATAAATATTGGAAATTGGAAAAGTTGCTGCTTAAGTTTTTATAATAGCAATTTGCATATATTCCAGAATGTTATGAAGAGTGATCAGATGAATTGCAGAGTCCTTCTTTGCCATGAAAATTAACTTAATCCCGAAAAAACCTTTCCACTGCATTTCATTGATTTCATTGCTGTCATTAAAGGACCTGCTGAGATCATTTCAGTAATCGTCTTGTTAACTCAGGTGGTAATGTTGACAAGCACAAGGCTGGAGAAAAACCCACTAATTCTAACAAACTCCAAGTAGTGATTATGAAAGAATGGGTTGCTTTCAGTCAGGATTTGGCCCAGAAGTTGATTGAGAGCATGCCCAGTGGAATTTCAGAGGTTCTGAAAAAGAAGGGCCAACACCGCAAAAACTGACTCTTTGCATAAATGTCATGTAATTGTCATGCAAAGGTCTCAGAAATATACAATTAAACATGTAGGAATTGTAGGTATTTTTATACTCCTCATTTCAGGGGCTCAAAAGTAATTAGACAAATAAACATAACCCTAAGTAAAACTTTCAATATTTGGTTGAGAATCCTTAGCAGGCAATGACTGCCTGAAGTCTGGAACCCATGGACATCACCAAACGCTGGGTTTCCTTCTTTGTGATGCTTTGCCAGGCCTTTACTGCAGCTGTCTTCGGTTGTTGCTTGTTTGTGGGTCTTTCTGCCTTACGTTTTGTCTTGAGCAAGTAAAAATGCTTGCTCGATTGGGTGGAGATCTGGTGATTGACTCGGCCACTTCTTTGCTTTAAAAACGCCTGGGTTGCTTTTGCAGTATGATTTGGATCATTGTTCATCTGTACTGTGAAACGCCGTCCAATCAACTTTGCTGCATTCGGCTGAATCTGAGCAGAAAGTATATCCCCATACGCTTCCAAATTCATCCGGCTGCTTCTGTCTTTTGTCACATCATCAATAAACACAAGTGACCCAGTGCCACTGGAAGCCATGCATGCCCATTCCATCACTCTGCCTCCACCATGTTTTACAGAAAATGTGGTGTGCTTTGGATCATGAGCTGTTCCAAGTCTTCTCCAAACTTTCTATTTTTGAGGCTGATTAATGGTTTCCACCTTGTGGTGAATCCTTTGGATTTACTCTCATGAAGCCTCTACTTTATGGTAGACTTATATACTGCTACACCTACTTCCTGGAGAGTGTTCTTCACTTGAGTGGATGTTATGAAGGGGAAACAATTCTGCGATCATCCACCACTGTTATCTTCCGTGGACGTCCAGGCCTTTTTGAGTTCCCAAGCTCACCAGCGCACTCTGTTTCTCTCAGAATGTACCAAACTGTTGATTTGGCCCCTCTTAACATTTCTGCTATCTCTCTGATGATTTTTTTCTTTTTTTTCAGCCTCAGGATAGTCTGTTTCACCTCCTTTGAGAGCTCCTTTAACCGCATGTTGTGTGTTCACAGCAACAGTTTCCAAATGCAAACGCTACACCTGGAATCAACTCCAGACCTTTTAACTGCTTAATTGATGACAGGTTAACGAGGGAAGAGCCCATGCAGCCTTGTTTTTTTTTTTTTTGCCTTCTGAGTCAATTGTCCAATTACTTTTGATTTGTTGAAAAAGAGGCGGCTCCTCTTGAAGAGCTGTAATTCCTGCACCCTTGCTCCAATTTGGATGTGAATACTCTCAAATTACAGCTGAGAGTCTGCACTTTAAGCCCACATTGATTATATAATTGTATCCTGAATATGTTTTCATAAACAGCTAAAATAACAAAACTTGTGTCACTGTCCAAATATTTCTGGGTCTAACTGTGTATAGTACACCTCAACTATAAGAGATAAAATAAGAAAAAAAATCCAGAAAATCACATTGTAGGATTTTTAATGAATTAATTAGTAAATTCCAAGGTAAGGTTTCCGGCCCTCACAGACCTGTAACTTCTTCTTTAGGAGGCTCCTCTGTCCTCCACTCGTTCCTGTTTGAACTCGTTATCAGTATAAAAGACACCTGTCCACAACCTCAAACAGTCATACTCCACTATGGCCAAGACCAAATAGCTGTCAAAAGACACCAGAAAAAAAATTGTAGACCTGCACCAGTCTGGGAAGACTGAATCTGCAATAGGTAGGTGTGAAGAAATCAACAGTGGGAGCAATTATTAGAAATGGAAGACATACAAGACCACTGATAATCTCCCTCGATCTGGGGCTCCACGCAAGATCTCACCCAAAATGATCACAAGAACTGTGAGCAAAAATCCCAGAACCACACGAGGAGGGACCTAGTAAATGACCTGCAGAGAGCTGGGACCAAAATAATAAAGGCTACCATCAGTAACACACTGCGCCGCCAGGGACTCAAATCCTGCAGTGCCAGACGTGTCCTCCTGCTTAAGCCAGTACATGTCCAGGCCCGTCTGAAGTTTGCTAGAGAGCATTTGGATGATCCAGAAGAGAATTGGGAGAATGTCATATGGTCAGATGAGAAAATCTTTAAAGGAAGTTGAAAGTCTGTGTTGCCCAGCGACAGCCCCAAAACATCACTGCTCTAGAGAAGATCTGCATGGAGGAATGAACCAAAATACCAGCAAGAGTGTGTGAAAACCTTGTGAAGACTTACAGAAAACGTTTTAGAAGAAGAATACTTATTTTCCACGATAATTTGTAAATAAGTTCATTTTGGTGGCTGACTAAATACTTTTTTGCCCCACTGTATTTTTAAGGTCAAGGTTTAGGCACATTGCCTCCTTTGCGTGCTCAACAGTGTTATTTTAAATGAAAATGTGTGATAAGCACTCATGATAGCGAGCCAAATCGTTGTGATGCTCATATGTTTTCTCTGTGTGTCCACGCCGCAGTCAGATAAAACATGCCAACTTTTCACAATGCGGCAAGTGCACTGCAGGTCATGTGTTCATGGTTTTAAAAAAAAAAATAGGAGAAAACTTGCGATTTATACATTTTTTTTAGGCTTGACATTTGAACAGGCTTTTAGAGCCATGTAACTTTTACTTAAAATTAATTTTGATATTCTAGTATCTTCTTGTGTTTTCTATCAGGATCAGTTTGTTTTACTGGTTTATACAGTTTGTTTAGGCATGAAAGATTTTATGAAGATTTTTCTCTAACAGGTAAATTTTTTCCTTAAACACCTGTAAACTTTGTAATGGTAAACGTTGGACGAATTTTTTCATCTTTCTGACACTTGACGCATGTTGGTTTAAGCATCTGATTACACTCAAATAGTGTCATTAGTGTCATAGTGTTCCGAACCTTTGACCTTTGATATAAATTAGATTTCGGACCTTTGAATATTAAGTGTGAGAACCCCCGTACTCGAGGTTACCCGCGTCTCTGTCCGTGTGCAGATTCTGACGCCTGCGTGCTAACATTACCTCCGAATGGAGCGTGTGGTCAACTCTGTGCCGCTCCTTACTCAGTTCCAATGTTTTGGGATGCCTATTGTGAACGGCTTAGCTGTAGATACTCCCGCACTTTGATCTTGGGTGTTAGTAGCTGATCAGCTCGGCCTGACGTCCCAGTTACATTTGGTGAGGAATGCCTGTGACATGGCCACAGTATGACATAAGAGCTGATCGTTGCCTGTGACCTAAGCCTGCTCTAACAGGAAGCCTATGATAAAAAGTTGATGATGATGATAATGATGATGATGATGATGCCTACTGGCTACCCTGAGCAAACACCCCGCCTGGCACCCGCAGCCGCAAACTAAGATAGATAGATAGATAGATAGATAGATAAACAGTCAGACAGACAACTGACAGATAGATAGAGTATAGATTGATAGATAGACAGACTGATACAGACAGATCACACACAAACAGTCAAAAAGATAAACAGTCAGAGAACCCGACAAATAGATAGATAGATAGATAGATAGATAGATAGATAGATAAACAGTCAGACAGACAACCTGGTAGATAGACAGACTGATAAAGACAGATAGGCAGAGATAAAAAGACAGCAGACAAACAGATAAACAGATAGAAATAGTCAGACAGACAGATAGAAAGATAAACAGTCAGAGAACCCGACAAATAGATAGATAGATAGATAGATAGATAGATAGATAGATGAACACAGACAGATTAAATCATTGTCTAATGTCACTCATGTTTGTCTGAGGACACAAACACATGTTAGCTCTCAGCTCTCTCACAGCTCTCTCACTTTCAATGAAACGAAAGTAACCCTATTTTTCTTTCTAACCCTATTTTATATCATTGTTTGTACACAGTTAACTCTTAGAGCCATGTAACCACCACCACAACAACAACAACAAATTAGCAAGAAAGTCAACTAGCTGAAACTAGCCAGGTACACCGGCTAACAACAACACAAATACATATCTATGGGTGTCGAATGATGACATGACAGTTCATGCTAACGTTACGCAGGACTGGAAAGAAATATATCCGTTGGTTAATTTTAATAAATTAATAAATTCGCTAAAAACATCCATAGTGAAGGAATTCTGTACTTACTGTTGGCGTTGTGAGCTGAACTAGCATTCACACTGAGCCGGCTACCCTGCGTGAAACTTAGCGGCTTAATCCCAAACGGTTTCGTTTAAGATTATGTGTACACTAGGGAGAGTGAAAGGTTCGAGTCAACCGTCTTTCGTTGCCTAGGTAGGGAGCCTATAAAGAAAATAATCCGCTATTTAAACTCTCTCCTCTGCCGGAGCAATCAGGCTTAAAACTGGTGCCAAGTAAACATAAGACATTTGTAATACTGTATAATAATGATAATAATATTATTATTAATAATAATAATAATAATAATAATAATAATAATAGTATAATATTAATAATAATAATAATAATAACAATATTCTTATTGATATTATAAAATAAAAGCAAAATTAAAACATAATAATAAGTATTAGCCTATACTAAAAATAAATGTATAATAATAATAATAATAATAATAATTACAACAATAATAATTGTATAATAAAACAGTAATAACACTATTCTTATTATATTTTTTTTGTTATTATCTAAATATAATAATACATATTAAAGTAAAATAAATGTATAATAATAAGCATAATAATAAAATTTTCTATAATAATAAATAATATTTTTTAATAATTATTATTATTTATTGTATATTTATTATTATTATTATACAATAATACTTGTAAAATTTTACATATATCACACAGGAAGTACAAAAGAGGAAAAAAGTTTATGAATTTTATGGGTAAATTAGTGGTGAGGATAATAATCGATTCAGAGATGTATACATGAATTGCCACACTGACTGCAAAATCTATTATTATTATTTTTTATTTATATGTGTTTACGTTTGACGTAGGGTGCAGTTCCTTTATGATCCTACAGGTGGTGCACTGGAACTATTCATACACTGTTTACAATTGTAATAAAATCTGGGGGGAAAAATATCATGACACAGAATCGTGATCCAAATCAAAATCAGCATCTATGTATCGTGATAATATTGTATCGGGGCCCTGGTGACTCCCATCTGTTAAAATTAAAACATCTCATATCTTTATGCTTCATGACTTAATTTGCAAGTCTTCATTTACTATAACCACAGAGTAATATATTGTAACCAAGAAATAATACTGTATTAATCATATATTTAAAAAAAAAACTTTGTGGCCTCACACATCCAGGGTCGAATGTGTAGATCCCATGTCAGGGTCTGTGTGCATAGAGTTTGTTCTCTCCGTGCTTGGTGGGTTTCCTCCGGTTACTCTGGTTATTAACAGACTAGGTTAATAGGCGTTCTTAAATTGCCCATAGTGTGCGTGTGCATGCGTGCCTTGTGATGGATTTAAACCCTGTCCAGAGTGTACCCTGCCTTGGGATAGGCTCCAGACTTCCCTTAACCTAGTCTAGGATCAGCAGTGTAGAAGATGAATAAATAAATGAACTTTGAAATAACTTTAGAATGTAAAAATAATCACTAATGAGCCAAACTCAATGTAGAAGATTTCTCAATAGGAATATGCAAATGTTTGCATTGTCTTGAGAAAAAAGAAATAAAGACAAATACATTTATTTTATATTAACCAGACAATTACAGTAGCATGCTTTTTTTTAAACTCACATTCCTTTATTATCTATGACAATTACTAAAAATGGTCCACAAGATTAAACAAAAATAACAAATAAAAACTATTTTCGTACAAAAGTTTCATTTCCCTTTTTAAATGGGATTTAAAATATTAAAATTATTCACCATACATTTTTCTTAATATTTCTGTGCTGTTCTTTCAGTGTACAACTACATTTCATTATAACTTCCTGGAATTGATTTAGTTCTTGTAAATATCTTGCAATAGCCAAAAGTATGTGCCCCCATTGGCCATCACGCCTGTTTATGCTTGTTTGCTGTTATAATAAACATTAATATAATATGATATAATATAAACTATAATATAAATAATGCATTCTTCTGGGAAGGCTTTTCACTAGATTTTTAGAGCATAGCTGTGGGGATTTGTGCTTGTAAGAGCATTAGTGAGATCAGGTACTGGTGTTGGGGTGTCGAAGAGACTCCAGTTCCAGTTTAACAGTCCAAAGATGACGGTTCAGTGGGTTTGAGTCCAGTCAGGGCTCTGTGCAGGGAGGACACTCGAATCCTACAGCAATACATAGACACTATTATAAAATGCTACTGCGTGCTTCTAACTTTATAGAAATAGTTTGAAGAAGAAGAAGAACCACATATGGGTGTGAAAATCATGGGTGCACATACTTTTTGTCATATAGTGTCATATATATTATAAGGTAGTGCTACATTGTTTTTTTTTTCCTAAACACTATGGGGAAACAAATCTTTTAACTAAAATTAATACCAGTATGAAAGTCTTTCAATCACCATGCAGGACATTTTTCCACTCATCCTGTCCATGAAGACTGAACTGTAGTCTCTTCTGTCTTCGCCACTTCGCTCGACGATTTTTGAACCACACCTAAAGGTTCATCACACTAATTAATCACAGTTTCCTGATCAATAACCAGTTCCAGATTTTTTTAAATAGTTTTTTTGTACACAGCTCTCACCTCGACCCTCTCCTCTCTCAGGTGAGTCCTCTCTGCGAGCTGCTCACGCGTGTGTATGTCCGGATACTGGTTCTGCACAAACAGCTCCTCCAGAGCGTCTAGCTGCTCCTCGGTGAAGATGGTGCGGTGACGCCGGATCCGCTTCTGGATCTGACCGAAGCTCTCTCTCCTCTGACCTTCTCCTGCCAGGCTTGTCTCAGACAGAGCTCTCTTGCTCCAGGCAAACTGACAGGCTGAAAACGGAACACAAGCACATGTGTATGTTTTGGACGGTTTTTGAGTCATTCTTCCAATGATAAAGTAATGTTTAGTTTTCTTTTACATCAGATGGAAAGTAAAATACTTAGTTTTTTTCCTCTTGTAGAACCTTTAACTATTTATGATTATGGAAATATGTTACTATCAGAAAGCGTTCATGGAAAATAATAATAATAATAATAATAATAATAATAATAAATAATCATTTTTACATTTTTTGGAATTTTAAACATTATCATTTACGTGGTAAGGTGCAGAGTCTAAGGCTTATGATGAACAAATAAAACCGTAATTATTTAACAAAAGAATACTTTTAAAAAATCATTGATATGGCAAAATTTTCTGACAATTATTTATATAAGTAAATATTCAGCATCACATTCATATGATTCTTCTGCCCCTTGTGGTGACTATGGATGGTTCCACTTGAGCATGAAGATGGTCTTGGATGACTTTTGAATACAGTCGCTCAAGGACTGAATTTTCTCTTTTATTAGGTATACATTTGTACCAGAGCCTCAAATACTGAAAGTGGACTCCATATTTAATTTAAACACATCTCCTGATACAGTATAATGAACTTCCAGCCTCTTAACACACAGTATGACTGCAGATCAATCCCTGCTATCCGTTATCACCCAGATGAGGATGGGTTCCCTGTTGAGTCCGGTTCCTCTCCAGGTTTCTTCCTACTGCCATCTCAGGAAGTTTTTCCCTCAGCACCGTCACCCTCGGCTTGATCATCAGGGACATCATCTGATCTTTATGACTCATATATTTCCTCCCTTTAATTTCTTTTTGTTTCTGTAAAGCTGTTTTGTGACAAGGTCCATTGAATCATACCACTCCGTTGTTGATGACTTTCCTATCACAGCATGCCAGTTTGTTAAACTGCAGTCACCTCTTCAGTCACTTAAACTAATCTTACGTCTTCATCAAATAGATATCATTGTATTTTAGACGGCGATGTATCATATTAAACAGAAATAAAATAACAACATTCACTGATAAAAATAACTTTAATGCCTTTGAACTCTTGATCTTTTTTTTTTATTATTGAATCACGTTTAAAGCCATTTAACATTGACTAACCTGACACAGACATTAGTGCATGCTGTGGTTTTACACTTAAATCATCTTAAATCATCTTCTTCTTATAAACGTAGTGGGTATTTAAATAGTTGACAAGCGTTAAAGATTAAAATTATAATTCCTCTATTATGTGTAAAGTGGAAATGAGTATAACTAATCTAAGATGAGATAATCAGAATTAAACAGCGAGTCTTACACATAGCAGGCAGGTAATCAGCCTGGAGCATCTCTCCACAGTGTGAGCAGTAACAGCAGCACACACAGACGTGATGAAGAGGATCGACTGGATTCGTGCTCGCTCCTGACTCCGGGTCCGGACCGTCCTTCGTGGAGAGTCGTGAGTCGGACCCTGTGCTGGCTTTACTCTCGTCGCTTCTCTCAAACGTCCTGCTCAGGATGCTGTCAATGCTGAAGGCGAACATCTTCTTCTCCACCTGAGCTTCTTCCATCTCCATGGTCGGCTCAGCTCCTCTGCTCCGGGATGGCAAAGAAGCAGACTTTCATATAAAACTAAATCCTTTTCCCTCCCTCTCTCTCTCTCTCTCTCTGCTTCATGTCAAACCTCTCATTTACTCGATAGATTAAAGAAAGGAAACAAAACATAATCCCTCTATACAGAAAGCACAAAAAAAGTATAAAGTGGCTAAAGAAAAAAAAAAAATCCCATTTAATCTGGGCAGTTTTGTGAAGGTGTTAGCCAGAACAGGACATTCAGCTAATCTGGCTTTGGCCTGAAATGAAATCAGATTTCACTGTATCAAATGAGAGGTGCAGAGGCCCTGAGAAATCCTTCTTGTTGGGGTTTTAGAAGAAGGATAACCTGCCTGGCATTAGAGGCTTTGATTCATTGAGGCTATAACAGACATCAGAAGTGACCATGGTGCTTCAAAAGGATAGTGTGTTTGTATGTGCATCACACACCCTGGTGTGATTTACCTGGTTCATGGCCTAAACCGCAAGATGTTAAACGTCATGATTGGCATAAACGAGTAGCTTGAGCACACCTTATCACTAAAAGACAGCGTCCCTCGTACCGCACGCCGGCTATTATACGTCCCTATTCTTTTCCACAACAAATCCCTTGTAATCATACAAGTCAGAAGCTCTTATTCATCAAGGTATTAATGGATTTTCAAAATCTGCCTTAAGCCCCGCAGATAAGAGGGGGATCAAAAACAGATAACAATAAACAGCTTCCATCCTTCACACAAATATTCATTGCTTTTACATTGTTAGAGTTATAGTCTTCAGTATCCGTGCGATCGCTATCACAGTCTTTTGTGTCCGTCTTGGGAGAAATGTATCATGTCCGCTTATTAATGCTATTAATTTCACCAGCAAGCGATTTTCAAATCCTCTTTTTTTTTTTAAGTGAGATTGAGAATATGGGAATTCAGTGTAAGAGCGTAACAGACAAAGCTTTTTTTCAAATGAACATTAAACTATGTGTTTATTTACAGCAAACGGTAACGGGATCCTATTCTGCGTGAGATGGGAATACACCCGGACATCACGCAGCGGACCCCAGTGAACACAAAACACTACACAGACAGTAACCCAAAGGCACAGATTCAGGAGGTTCTCATCAATATCCCGAACAACTTCCTTTAAAAGAACGTGCATTCCATCCCCTGCCATTTAGGGAAACTGGTTGACGCAACTGGTTGGTGCCTATGTTGAAATTTTAAGATTTACTTTTATTTCCCCTGTGTAATCAAGTACTGTACATGTTCAATTTATTTCAATTAATTTGTATTAGAAATATAAACTTTATTACCAATTGTTAATGCCTAGATACTTTTACACACCCTGCATATGTTGCACGGTATAAGTTGATCGCTCAACCCTAATGAAAAAATACTATTTTGATTATACCAATATGTGGAAATCTAAGAATAAGAGTGTACAGTGATTAGGGCAGAAATCAATGGCTACTTCTATAATTTTATTTTACTTTATCAAAAAGAGCCGGTATGGAAGCATTTTAGAGAATAAACACACACACACACACAACACACATACATACACAGCAGAACAGGCAATTATGGAAAACGCTAATCAGCCAACAACACGTCTTTGGACTGTAGGACGAACTTAAGCGCAGAAGAACGTACATGTCCACACACACAAACTGGATGTGTGTGGATTTTTGTCTGTGAGACAACCTGACGTCTTGTTGAACCAAAAACTATTGTACTGTTTATTTGGAACCTTCTGCAAATTAAATCTCATGAATAATAATAATTGATGTAATGTGTTTCAAAAACATATTATGGTCTAGAAAATGCATTCAGTATTTGTAAATTATCCAAAAGACCTTTGGTGTACTGGTAACTTATTTGTAATACAGTAGTATAGAAGACTGTGTGTACTGTATGATATAATAAAGTATATTTGTATTACACACACAGTGTATTTTTTTAGTATTAGTAATTACCAGAAGTATAACAGCATGCTGCTGCTGCAATAGGAATATATTTATGATTTATTACTCATGTATATGTTACACAGTAAAATTTGCTGTGATGTACTTATAATACATTTGAAATATACTTTAATTTTTATAAATTACTGTCAAGTACAGTATGTACGTTAGTACACACAGCCATATACTTTAAGCGTACTAAGTATACTTAAAGTTTTTCCACTTTGGCACACAAAAGTTTACTTAATACACTTAAAACTGTGCTTTTGTACAATTAAATTACAACTTAAATGCACTTAGTAAAAAATTAGTTGTTCCAAATCAGCAAACTACAGTACAAGCATACTAGTCATTAGACTGATTGCAAGTACACTTTAGTATGCTTTGGCATGCTAGGGTTTAATAAACCTAGCATAAGTTTTTTTTTACTTAGGTACTGACACACTTATACTAATACATTAGCATTTCCTTGGTCACAAATCTGTCACACATGGGCTGTTATAACAGATGTTGGAATATTTAAATCTCACAACTACAAGAAAAAATGCCATAAATCTTACTTCTTAATATCTGTGTGAATGTGAAATATTTGTGGTACGACCTAATTTCCTAAAACTCTGCAAAATTTCTTTTTGTTTTGTACAGTACCTGTTCTCCGCTCAGTGATAATAAAATCTAATCTAATTTAATTTAATTTTGATTCTCTATTACTATTAAACAACTTTGTGCTCCTACTGTACTTCCTTTATTGTGTTTTCTTTTGGAAGAATATCCTAATTTTAAATCTGATACTATAAAGGTGCCAGTGTTCTGTAGGATAAACTCTGGACCCCTCGAGACCCTGATCAGGATAAAGAGGCAGCCAAATTTAGAGTGATGACCACCGAGAAATACTATACAAATAATTACACTTTTATGACTTTACATTCATCAGACATGCTTTTACTTATGAGCCATCAACTAAATACTCAGACATAACAAATATATCTAATAGTAAGGAAAGCCCTTGATATATGAATCATTTTGAAGATAAATGAGTCATAATCAGGGAACCTCTGGCTGATGTAAATATCTGATGTAACCCGCAATCACAGTTTCTGTTTTGTTGCATCAGTGCGCTGAGGTGGATTTTATTGATTGCGGATCACTAACAGTATAACATGATAAGTGTATATGTGAATGTAAACCAAAACTTAATTTAGCTTTACCAACCTCAATCATCAAATAAGAGCGACAATCCACAGATTAAAACTGTTATAAAGGCTTTATAGAGCATAAGTAGCAGACACATCTCAACATCAACTGCTCAAATAAGATATTCTGGGCGCCTTCAGCATTGTTTTACAGTGTACAAAGAAATACAAATCGAGAAAGATCTTGTAATTAGAACTTTTTTCCTGGTGGAAAATTGGTTTGTAGCTCTGATATTTAAAATAGTCCTCATGCACATAGTCATTCATATAAATCATGCATCAATTCAAGGGTATTAAATCAAATCATATCAGATCACATCATAATGGATTTAGGGACACTGCAAATATATAGTTTTATGTTCTAAATCTGATTGGCTCAAAACAAATGATGTGTTCTCATATATGTTGCCTTGTGCATAAAAGTAATACTGTGTTTATTCTCTGCAAGTCGATGTTAATCCACTTTTGTGACTTTTTCCATCTGTCAACAAGCTTTCGCATTCCCTCTGTAGTTGTCATGTTTTAGACTGATCTGCGAGCCACAAATGCAATGCTGTCTTCACTTCATCAGAATTGAATCTTTGTTCTCGTATGGCTGCTTTCCAGGAAACAAACTGGTTAAAGTACAAGGGAGCAAGAACAGGGTGGATGCAATGTTGTTATCCGCCATGAACGTAGGCGGGCTATATATATATACCTAGAGTAGAACCTCGGCATGCGAAATAAATTCGTTCATGAGGCAAGTTCATAAGACGAAGATTTGTATTGTGATACAAATTGTCCCATAGGAAATAATGTAATAGCAGACGATCCGTTCCAGCCACACAAAATATTACCAATATTACCATTTTCAAACAGTATTAAAACACTATACATTTACATGTCTTTTTTAAATGTTATATTTATTTTTTTGAAGGAATGAAGTAAAAATCTGAAATAAAGAGAGATTATTAAACGTGTGAAAAATTTTCAAATGTTGACTCTTTTGCCTTCGCTGACCTGACTGAAAAAAGAAAAGGTCCTTATGTACATAGGAAAATTAGTTAACTTCACTTGGCGTTCCACTGATGCAAACAAGGTTTGAATGGCTCCCTGATGTACGCGCAACTTAGCCGGTGTTTGGTTCGGTTCGTTTGTTCGTTCATATGTCGAAAACCCTTCAAATTTTAATCTATCCATATCATCCATCCATTGATGAATCTCTGTAGTCCAACTAAGGACTGTGAAAGCCAATGGTGAGCATTATACTTATTCCCATTTTATGACCATGGTAGGATCTTGAGTCAACATTCACGCACTACGAGCAATTTAGCTTGATCTGCATGTTTCTGGAATGTGGAGGTGCAAGGCGACAGCGCTAACCACTAAGACACTGTGTCATCATATCTATCTAAAACACCTACATACACATATACACACGCGTTGTACCTCACCACATGTCAAGAACCCTCTACAGACTTCTGAAGTAGAAACCTAATGGTACAAACTTTTGTAGAGGTTTCGAGACAATGACAAACCTCTAGAAACCTCTCCTCACCTCTGGAAACCTCAACAAAGGTTTGTACAGCTAGGTTTCAACTTCTTGCTGAGGCACACAAGTATACAAGGTACACAAACACAAACAAATTGTGTAGATGTATGTATGTATATATATATATATATATATATATATATATATATATATTATATGATAATAATATTTGACATCTAAACCACAGATTTCCTGTTTTTTGTTCATACGTAGCGGTTTTTACAGTAAACTCATCTTCCGGATATTTAAGAAAATGGCACACCCGCTGTCCAATCACAGCACGAGGAATTGCTTTTCTGTTACATCACATACGCCGGTACGTGTGCCAATGAGGAAAGGCCAGCGTGCCGGTCTCAGCCAATCAGCGTCTTCCAACGAGATGCCCGTGGACCAATGGCGAGCCTCCACGACGGGAAAGCAGTGACAGCTTATATACAGGCGCCGTCATTCACCCTGTTTCATTTCACACAGCGAAGCGAAGAGAACAGAGTAAGTCATAGTGTACAGAAACATCCTTCCAGAGAGTTCGAGCGACAGCGCCGTTAACGCATTCTCATTACTCCGGTTTATCTTCTCCAACATTTAGGGTAAGATTTTTGTATTTACTATTTTGTTTTAGGTTGTTAGAAACGCAAGGCATGCGTATTATTATATTAAACTGTGGGAGAAATAATAAAGTCGGTGAATTGTTGGCGTATTAGACAGCGTTAGACAATTTTTTTGCTTGTTTGAACGTTAATTTTGTGTGCTTTTATCATAATTTAATATCATTTGTGTTAAAAAATGACAAATTGTTAAAGCGGCATCCAGGTGGTCTCGCGCACATTCTAGCTTTTTCCATAGCTGCTAAGGGCTTGCTAGCAAGCTAGTAGCTTAGCTTAGCTTAAGTCTAAATATGATAAAAATTACCCTGTTCATTAACAAGCATGTCGATCGTTTTTAATTAATTGAAACATTTCAATTGCAAGTACTATTTATAGCTATGTTAATTAGGCATACGTGCTAACATGCTAGTTTCTATAAGCGTGCAGTTAGCCTGTTAGCTTTGCAATGCAAATGGCTTTTGCATCTTCTGTTTTGCTTTGGGTATTTTTTTTGTTGCTTACTTGTCTGAGTTTGTTATTCTACATAAATGTGTTTATAACAATTAATTGTTCATTCATTTTTTTTTAAAATAATAAAATCTCTTTTATGGCTAAACCCACGTGACTTCAGGGCGGCACCTGCTTTGATTTCTAGTCTAATCAAATTCCTATGTGTTTTACAGAGTCAAGTCAGGTACTGGTACCAATATGAGATTACTGGGCCTGTTTCTGGTGGTGGTCGGCTGCGTGTACGCCGATGATGATGACAAGAAGGAAAATGTCGGCACTGTGGTGGGCATTGACCTTGGCACCACATACTCCTGGTGAGCATGCAGCGAGGTCCTCATTGCATTCCATCATTCATTAATTTCTAAGCTCAGCTGTATCTAAAATGTCTTTTTTCCCTCTGTCCAGTGTCGGTGTCTTCAAGAACGGCCGAGTTGAGATCATCGCCAACGACCAAGGTAACCGCATCACTCCATCCTATGTGGCCTTTACCAGCGAGGGCGAGCGTCTGATCGGAGATGCCGCAAAAAACCAGCTCACGTCCAACCCAGAGAACACCATCTTTGACGCCAAGAGGCTGATCGGGCGTACATGGGGTGACTCCTCCGTGCAGCAGGACATCAAGTATCTGCCATTCAAAGTGAGTGTTTATTGGTTATCAATGTTATCAGGTAAAAAGAGGTTTGTAGAGAATACTGGGGCTTAAGTAACGTTTTTAATTATTATTTTTTTAAACCCTTCCAGGTTCTTGAGAAGAAGACCAAGCCCCATATTCAGGTAGAGGTTGGTGCTGGGCAGTTGAAGACTTTTGCTCCTGAGGAGATCTCCGCCATGGTGCTTACTAAGATGAAGGAAACTGCAGAGGCTTACTTGGGAAAGCCGGTATGTTTTTAAGATTTTTTTTTTTGTTTTTGTAAAACATGTTTGTATAACACTGAATAGTATATGATACTAATGGCCCCCTTTTTATTATTATTTTTTTTGTAGGTGACGCATGCTGTGGTTACAGTCCCTGCCTACTTCAATGATGCTCAGCGTCAAGCCACCAAGGATGCCGGTACTATCGCCGGCCTAAACGTGATGAGAATCATCAATGAGCCGTAAGCCCTGATCCTTAAAAAAAAAATTCTTGTATTTGAATTTATTGTATGATGACACAATTGCTTAGACTTCTGTTACTGTTCATGCAGAACCGCTGCTGCCATCGCCTATGGTCTGGACAAAAAGGACGGCGAGAAGAACATCCTGGTGTTTGACCTCGGTGGTGGTACCTTCGATGTCTCCCTGCTGACCATCGATAACGGTGTCTTCGAAGTGGTGGCTACCAATGGAGACACTCACCTTGGAGGTGAAGACTTCGACCAGCGTGTCATGGATCACTTCATCAAGCTGTACAAGAAAAAGACCGGAAAGGACGTCCGCAAGGATGTCCGCGCCGTCCAGAAGCTGCGTCGTGAGGTGGAGAAGGCCAAGAGGGCCCTGTCCTCTCAGCACCAGGCCCGAATTGAGATTGAGTCCTTCTTCGAGGGTGAGGACTTCTCAGAGACCCTGACCCGTGCCAAGTTTGAAGAGCTCAACATGGTAAGACCTTTCTCTGGTCTCCACAAGTCATATTTTATTCAGCTTGCTTTGAATTCACCTTTAACATTTATGTATGTTATCTTCTTTCACAGGATCTATTCCGCTCCACCATGAAACCCGTGCAGAAAGTCCTGGAAGATTCTGACCTGAAGAAGTCTGACATCCATGAGATCGTCCTTGTGGGCGGATCTACTCGTATCCCAAAGATCCAGCAGCTGGTGAAGGAGTTCTTCAATGGCAAAGAGCCGTCAAGGGGCATCAACCCTGATGAGGCCGTGGCTTACGGAGCTGCTGTGCAGGCTGGAGTTCTCTCAGGAGAGGAAGATACAGGTGAGATTTGGAAAAAGTCCTCAAAAGTTGTGACACCTTTTAAGTTTAAAAAAAGTACGATTAAGCTAATGATGATCGATCACGTTCACAGGAAACATTGTGCTTTTGGACGTGTGCCCTCTGACTCTTGGTATCGAGACTGTTGGAGGTGTGATGACCAAACTCATCCCTAGGAACACTGTCGTGCCCACCAAGAAGTCTCAGATCTTCTCCACAGCTTCTGACAACCAGCCAACTGTCACCATTAAAGTTTATGAAGGTAAGATAGGATTGTAAAACAAAAAAATATTATCATGTGCGATGTTGGTTATGGAAATAATTTTAATCAGCCTGAGCTGTTTATTGATGATTCCGGTCTTTTTCTCCTCCTTTTTCCAGGTGAACGTCCACTGACCAAAGACAACCACCTCCTGGGCACCTTTGACCTAACAGGCATCCCTCCAGCACCCCGTGGCGTTCCACAAATCGAGGTCACATTTGAAATTGACGTCAACGGCATCCTAAGGGTCACGGCTGAAGATAAGGGCACGGGCAACAAGAACAAGATCACCATCACTAATGACCAGAACCGGTTAACGCCCGAAGACATTGAGCGCATGGTGAACGACGCTGAGCGCTTTGCGGATGAAGACAAGAAGCTGAAGGAGCGCATCGACTCCCGGAACGAGCTTGAGAGCTACGCCTACTCGCTCAAGAACCAGGTAGGAGACAAGGAGAAGCTGGGTGGCAAACTGTCCTCTGAAGACAAGGAGACCATCGAAAAAGCAGTGGAGGAAAAGATTGAGTGGCTCGAGTCGCACCAGGATGCTGAAATCGAAGACTTCCAAGCTAAGAAGAAAGAGCTGGAAGAAATCGTCCAGCCGATCATCAGCAAGCTGTACGGTAGCGCAGGCGGACCACCACCAGAAGAGGGTGGTGAAGATGAGAAGGACGAGTTGTAGGTTGCTGCCTGATTCCATTTTTCAAGCTGGGTTTTTTTTCTTTTCTTTTTTTTCCTTTCAGCTCTCCTGATATGCCCTTACCCTCTCTGGATTGAGAAAAAAGAAAAAAAAAAAAAAAAAACAGGACAGATGTACATAGTTGATGGACAATTGTGAGGCGAAGGTATAAACAGGTGGGGCAAGCATAAAATCACAAATTACTTCTGAAAAGGACTTTGAGCACATCAAGAGTTGTTGCTCTTCACCGAGGTGGAGATTTAATCAGCCTGGATTGAGGCTTGCTGCTGTTCTCAGGCAGTTGGAGAGGAGTTCTGTGGATTTGGGTGGGTTCGGGCAGGGTGGGTGGGAAGGGGTTAGAATTTAGTGGGTGTGTTGGGTCCTGGGGAAAAACATCAATGTTCACAAACTCAAGTTATTTATTTAAATCTGGCGAATGTAGAGCGTTTCTACCGCAAACTCATGGAAATAAATGTTTGATACAAAATGACTTGCTGTGTGTTTGTCTTTGCTTGAACACTTCTGATCTGGGAAAAAAAATCTTGGCTCTTGACTGTGAACATTTAAAAGTAATAGTTATAAACTATAATTATATTAAACTGAGTGTATGTTAAAAGTTCTTTTCAAGTGGGTCTTAAAAAATAAGAGGCACCATGGTGATTTTCTTTTTAAATGGTCCCATTATATTCTTATTTACAAAGTGAAAAAGCTTACTTTAAGCTTATTTAAGTATTAAATCCAGTAGTGCATTTCCTTTTATTGTTTGGGCATTTTGTATTCAAACTTGTACTAACTTAATGTTTCCAGAAGTATTGATCACAGGTGAAATTTCTTACAAGACATTGATTTATTTATAATTAACTCAGCTGATTCTGAATCAAAATCTAAAACTGATGCTCACTTTCATTATTTAGGTAACCTTTCAACTGTTAATCTAGAAAACTTATTCTCTATAAATATACCAGTTTGCAGAAAATCTGTGGGGGGGTTATTGATTTTTTTTCTTTCTAGGCTCACTTTTTTTTTTTTTTTAAATAAATCCGATTTTGTTGGGTTAGGGTTAAAATGAAGATGGACAGTTTTTTTTATTTTATTTTATTTTTTTTTATTCAGCTGTATTTACTGTGCAACTTAACACCAACATGTCAGGGGGGGGAAGAATAAATAAAATCACAGAACCAATCAATTTTAAATCTTTTAATTTGTATGCAGTTTAAAAAAAACTATTTTTTTTTTAAAGGTTTAACAGCCAACAACTTCTTACATTTAATTACATTACCCATGAAATTCTTCAATTTTCACACTTGTTTAGATCTGGGTTTAGTTCAAAGTAAAAAATTTTATACAGTGCTATTTAAAGAGTGTTATGTTTTTATCACTGTTACTAGACAGTCGTTGAAAATTATACCCTGAGTGTCCATGCCTCCAAACACAAAGCACAGATGCTTGCTTTCCCCGTCACAGCTCTGTGCGTTCTCCCCGCCGCTGGCATCTATCCCGTCCCGCCACGGTAGCACGCACATGGAGTGATCGAGTCGGTTAGGCGGAAGGTCACCTTTAAACTTCATCAGAGTCCAGCGCTGTTTGTCTAACGATAAAGGCAGCGTTATCTTGATTATCACAAGGTCGATCCTGTTCGTTGTTCGTGTAACCGGTTCTTTCTGCATAACTATATCTATGCTGCCTTATGCATTAATGCAGTTTTGCTTATACACTCACCTAAAGGATTATTAGGAACACCATACTAATACGTTGTTTGACCCTCTTTCGCCTTCAAAACTGCCTTAATTCTACGTGGCATTGATTCAACAAGGTGCTGAAAGCATTCTTTAGAAACGTTGGCCCATATTGATAGGATAGCATCTTGCAATTGATAAAGATTTGTGGGATGCACATCCAGGGCACGAAGCTCCCGTTCCACCAAATCCCAAAGATGCTCTATTTGGTTGAGATCTGGTGACTGTGGGGGCCATTTTAGTACAGTGAACTCATTGTCATGTTCAAGAAACCAATTTGAAATGATTCAAGCTTTGTGACATGGTGCATTATCCTGCTGGAAGTAGCCATCAGAGGATGGATACATGGTGGTCATAAAGGGATGGACATGGTCAGAAACAATGCTCAGGTAGCCCGTGGCATTTAAACGATGCCCAATTGGCACTAAGGGGCCTAAAGTGTGCCAAGAAAACATCCCCCACACCATTACACCACCACCACCAGCCTGAACAGTGGTAACAAGGCATGATGGATCCATGTTCTCATTCTGTTTACACCAAATTCTGACTCTACCATTTGAACGTCTTAACAGAAATCGAGACTCATCAGGCCAGGTAACATTTTCCAGTCTTCAACTGTCCAATTTTGGTGAGCTCGTGCAAATTGTAGCCTCTTTTTCCTATTTGTAGTGGAGATGAGTGGTACCCGGTGGGGTCTTCTGCTGTTGTAGTGTAGGTGTTCCTAATAATCCTTTGGGTGAGTGTAAGTTTACACACCTCTGGCAGAATCTTAGATTGCATTTCTTAAAAATAGAAAAAAAGTGATCAGACTAGACTAGGTGCCTACTGTCCTTAACCCTGTCTGGTCCAGGGGCACCGTATCATAAGATCAAGAATTTCACTGTGCAGTAATGTACTGTATATGTGACGAATAAAAGCCTAACAGTCTTCTTCTAATAGCTTTGGATAACTAGATAATCGATTTTGACCAAACTTCTAGCAGCCATTTCCTGTAGCTCATGCAATCGCAGAACGGTAAAGATGAAGTTCAGCGCAGTAGTTTTCGCTGACTTCTCTCTAAACCATAAACCTTTATTTTTGCCTTGTCACTCGAAATGAATTAAACCTCCTGAGGTTTCTCTAGACTCTACATAAAGGGGTTTTCTGGCAACTTTTCTACCACGCAGACAGTTTTTCAAACACAGCCACTTCAGTTTGTTTCATACAGTATACTGTAAACCTGTACTGTATTTGCATACACACTGTGATTACATTTAATCAAACAAGACAACCTTTAGTCATCTCAATATATTTAAATAAGTATTATCAGACTCTAAATAGAAATGTATGCAAACTTGACATCTATTTTTAAAATTAATATAATTCACAGAAATGTCAGTAATGATAAACAGCTTTATCTAAGCATTATGTACACATTTACTTGTGTACAAAACTATTCATTATTAGCAGTCTGCTAGTTCGATCATTTTTGTTCTATTGTCCACATTACATCATTCTTCTACGGCGTCACGCTGTTCACGTATACGTACCACTCTGAAACTTGTACATGGCATTAGTCGCTCCGTCTGCTGTCAGTCCTCCGAAAATATAAACGTTCCTCTGCAAAGCCACGACGGCGTGAGCTGCTGTTCCTGGAGGAACGTCTCCTTTCGCCTTCACCCGCTCCCACGTCATACTCTCTGAGGAACACGTTAACATTTCTCAAGGCGCTTCTAAACTCTTCTCCAGAGAAAGAAAGAGAGAGAGAGAGTGTGTGTGTTGTGTACCTGTGTCCAGAGAGAACATGTCGGAGTGAAACGTCTCTCCTGACATCCCTCCGTGGATGTAGATGACAGATCCGACGGCTACGATCACGTGACCTTGCCGTGGCGCTGGAGGCTTACCTTTGACCTCTGGCTGGGACCACGTGTGGGTGGCTTTAGAGAGAAAAACACACTTTAATATCTGCTCTCTGTTTCTAAAGTGTAGAAAAAACTGTTACTGATACAGTTCTACAGTATTTCTTTCACCAAGGACAAAAAAATACAACATTTTTGTCATTTATAATCATAAATAAATAAATAGAAATTGATTTACACTGGGGTAGCAGTGATGCATTTTAATTATGTCTATGATTCATGATATTTGGTTAGATAACAGGAGGATGGATAATTTTTAGCATATGTCTAAAGCATAAGTGTGGGTTGGTGCCCCCTAGTGGGCTGTCAGGGTACTTACAAAATATAAATAAATACAGTACAGTACATTAAAAAAAAAAAAAGAAAAGAAAAATCAGTTTCCAAATTCTGATTTTGACAGTTGTGATTATGGTGATTATAGTTGTGACATTTCTAACTGAGCTGCAGCGAGGTTAAATTCTAGAGAATTTAAAGGATAATGCATTTCCCGAACAAATGTAAATAGTTTTACATAAAAACATATAAACCTGTGTCGAAGACATGCACCTGAGGGTCCTTCACCGGCACGGCCCCTGTGTCTCCACCAGAGAAGACGAACAGTCTGTCTCTGACACACGCCGAGTTAGTGTGGTACGTCCTCGGGCTCGGTCGTGTCCCTTTCACCTCTACTGTCTTCCATTCTACACTGTCTGCACACACACCACAGCTACAAGATTTAAAAATAAATAAATAAATAAATAAATAAATAATCTACATTTAAACCCACTCGCACGTTTCTGTACAGTTATTACCTGTGGTGTGTAAAACCTGGATGCAGTCTCGTTTAGCGCTCTGTTCAGCTCCTCCGAACACCCACAGGCTCTCAGGATCGCTCTCCGACACAAAGCTGCAGTGTTCATATCTTGCCTGCAGACCTGCCCAGTCTGGAAAGTTCCACTCGTAACTATCTAAAAAAATTGAAGAAATCAATTGTCACACATTCATTTCTTTTATTCATCAAGCAACGTTATGCATAACTGAGGTAGATTGTACGCGTGATCTAATGCATAATTAATTCTCAGACATTACCGAGGTTTATAAGGGAGGAGTGTGAAAAGCTGCCGCTCGGATTGGCCCCACCGACAATAACGATCCGTCCTCTTCCTCCGCTACCTGAAGGCATGAACGTGCAGGTGTGACCGACGCTCAGCCCAGGAGGTTCACCTCGGGGCATCAGAGCATACCTGCAGGATTTAACAAGGAAAGAAACATCACTAAATCACAGCTGTAGTAAAAAAAAAAAAAGAAGAAAAAAGATGGTAAATAAACCATGATTTGTGTGTGTGTGTGTGTGTGTGTGTGTGTGTGTGTGTGTGTGTGTATATATATACACATGTTATGTACCATTGCTTTTCTCTAGGTGTGTCTTCTGGGCTGAGGATGGGCAAAAGCTCCATGAGTCTGGGAAAAAGCCCCGGTAGGGAAACGGTGATGCAGATCAGTCTGTATGATAGACAATACACATACATGATAGAAGATTAGAACATATTTCATGAATAATGGAATGAGAAATTTAATTAATGCTGAATCTCCAGCGTCAGCGCTTTGTAACAGACTAGAGAAGGCGATGACTCAGATTTTCTACAAAGAATTAATGAATGTTTCGTCTGTACCGTGACAATCAGGCACTAAAATTATCTACGACAGCAGCTCATTACTCACGCACTTAATTCATTTTAACGACCATACTGCATTTTCCTGTGACACTGTAATATTTAAAGTGGTAATCCACAACACTCATTAATTAATGAGTTTAATGTCCCATGGTATGTTTACTGTCTCACTGTCATAACCTGTGTGCACCCCTGTTACTTGCCGTTTGTTATATGCGAGTTATTTGCAATACCTTTTTATTTATTTATTTATTATTATTTTTTTTTATCCTTTTGTGCACATCTGGAGTCTGAAGAACGAAATTTCGATCTAATGTGTAAATTCTGTTTGCATGGTCATATTGACAATAAAGTTTACTTTTCTATTTATCTATCTATCTATCTATCTATCTATCTATTTGACTTCCCAATAAAATATGTAATACAAGATTACATACAATAATACAATATTACATAAACAATACTAGATTACTGTGCAATACTTACAAGTGGCCCTGAGTCATATTCTTATGGTACTTACTGTTTTAAGAACTGTTTTTTTTTTTTAAGATTATTATTATTATTATTTATTACCTTTATTCTTTATTACCTTTCTTAGTTAACAACTGTGAGCACCTGTAACCGAGCATAAGCAATTTCCCTCTGGGATTAATAAAGTTATTTGAATCTTGAATTATTTGAATCTATCATCACACTCACACGGTGACTCGGAAACCAGAGTCGGCTCCCACACGGTGACTCGGAAACGAGAGTCGGCTCTCTCATACGGTGACTCGGAAACGAGAGTCGGCTCCCACACGGTGACTCGGAAACGAGAGTCGGCTCTCTCATACGACGACTCGGAAACGAGTGTCGGCTCCCACACGGTGACTCGGAAACGAGAGTCGGCTCCCACGCGGCGACTCGGAAACGAGAGTCGGCTCTTACACGGTGACTCAGAATCGAGAGTCGATTCGAAGTGAAACAACCCATCAATGGTACACACACACACACACACACACACACACACACACTATTAAATGCACATTACGACTCCGATAGAGATTTGCGTTTTATTGGATTTTCTCCCTCATGTTTATGAGTGTTCTGTGATTTCTGTAGCTTACATTTACGACCAAAAAAGCATCAAGGAAAAAACGGACGTTTTGTCTATCAAGCTGTCTCGCTAACGATCTAACAATTTAACTAACACATCTTATTTTTGTTGCAAAATGACAAAATGTAAACCTACCTTTCGTAATTAACAACAATACGGATTACGAGCAAAAACTTAAGCTAACACTGCTCACATCGCGTATGAAGCGGCTGCGTCCCAAACGCCTTTATAGTGCACTATCTAATATCGCACTCCACCAGTCTAAGAAACACTATGCAGTATGGAGCAGTACGCTATTTGGAATGAAACCCAATTTTGTCACCCAGAGCAACTCTCACTTTTTCTGCGCTGTGTATGCGTGTGTGCGTTGGAGAAAAATGGCTGCTCTCGCCCTCTAGCGGATAATCATGATAATTTATCGATAATGACCTAAAAAATAGGATATAGTCAGGTCAAGTTCAAGCTTTTATAGGTTTACTTTTAAGCTCTTTAAGGCTTATAAAGAGTTACTATAAAATGAGCATTTTTTAAAATTGTCTTTACAGGATTATCTCTTGTAAATACAGTATATACAGTATATATTAATTATCTTGTGTAAATATATAAAGTAGTGGTTTGGGATTGAGTCATATATTTAATACTGATTTGATTTTAAATATTAACATGGTTAAATACTAGTTATTGTATTTAAATAATATAAAAAGAGAAACATTTTTAATTTTTGTTTAATCATAAGCCTAATTTTCTATTAAAAAAATCTTATTTCTTATTTTTTTATTTTTCTAAACTTTCTAATTTTTATTACCCAACAAGGAAAAAAGGTTTGTGCTTAAAATGTACACCCTTGTGTAGTTTATTTATATGTTTTTATCCGTATTTATAGGGAAAAAATAGGTTTTTCATGAAAGTCTGAAAGTCTGGTTTGAGAGACGTGCATAAAAAAAATTCTCTCTACAGCCTTGGTGCCAAAATGTTGCGTTGAATTAATATTTCTTTTACAGAATTTGCAGTGTTTATTTAAGTGTTAAGTTTGAATGTATGAACATACTTTTTATTTTCAAGATTCCCAGAATAAAGACAGATGATTATAAAGTGTGACTCTACACCACCACAGGGGGGCGCTGCTGGAGAAGATGTGAATGATTGATTTTTTTTTTCACACACAGCTGGGACTCTGACTGTATTTATATCACCATCTATTCACCCCTGCCACCCTGTGTTTACCCCTGTGTCCCTCTATCCACCCCTGCCACCCTGTGTTTACCCCTGTGTCCCTCTATCCACCCCTGCCACCCTGTGTTTACCCCTGTGTCCCTCTATCCACCTCTGCCACCCTGTGTTTACCCCTGTGTCCCTCTATCCACCCCTGCCACCCTGTGTTTACCCCTGTGTCCCTCTATCCACCTCTGCCACCCTGTGTTTACCCCTGTGTCCCTCTATCCACCCCTACCACCCTGTGTTTACCCCTGTGTCCCTCTATCCACCCCTGCCACCCTGTGTTTACCCCTGTGTCCCTCTATCCACCTCTGCCACCCTGTGTTTACCCCTGTGTCCCTCTATCCACCCCTACCACCCTGTGTTTACCCCTGTGTCCCTCTATCCACCCCTACCACCCTGTGTTTACCCCTGTGTCCCTCTATCCACCCCTGCCACCCTGTGTTTACCCCTGTGTCCCTCTATCCACCCCTGCCACCCTGTGTTTACCCCTGTGTCCCTCTATCCACCTCTGCCACCCTGTGTTTATTTCTGTGTCCCTCTATCTACCCCTGCCACCTTGTGTTTACCTCCGAGTCCTTCTATTCACCCCTGCCAGCCTGTATTTTCCCCTGTGTGCCTAAATCCACCCCTGCCACCCTGTGTTTAACCCTGTGTCCCCGGTAACCCTGCCACCTTCTGTTCACCCCTGCCACCCTGTATTTACCACTTTGGCCCTCTATCCACCCCTACCCCATTGACTATCCCTTCCCACCAGATGTGACCTTATGCAGCTAAAACCAGAACAGCTTGTATTATATTTTTACCAGAAGCGGCTCAGTTGCTTAGTATATCTCTTACATAATATGTTTGATGTATTGATTGTGTGTATTTGTGTGTGTGTGTGTGTGTGTGTTATATAGATTAGATGTCGGATGTCTGACTGATTCAGGTCATTCTCAGGCCAGTATGTCAAAAACACCACCACCACCGCCACATACTGAACACCTAATCATCACCACCAACCACCACCACCACCACCACCATCATCATCACCATCATCATCACCATCATCATCACAATCATCATCATCATCACCACCATCACGATCATCACCACCAACCACCACCACCACCACCACCACCACCATCATCACCATCATCATCACAATCATCCTTTCCACCATCATCATCATCACCACCATCACCATCATCACCACCATTCATCATCATCATCATTATCATCATCATCACCACCACCATCATCATCACCACCACCATCACCATCACCATCACCATCATCATTATCATCATCATCACAATCATCATTACCACCATCATCATCATTACCACCATCACCATCATCACCACGACCACCACCATCATCACCACCATTCATCATCATTATCATCATCATTATCATTATCACAATCATCATCACCACCATCTTCATCATCAGCACCATCACCATCATCATCACCACCACAAGCATCATCACCATCATCATTATCATCATCATCATCACAATCATTATTACCACCATCATCACCACCATCACCATCATCACCACCATTCATCATCATCATCATCATCATCATCATCATCATCATCATCACCACCACCACCACCAACTTCACCATCATTATCATCATCATCATCACCACCATCATCATCACCATCACCACCACCAGCATCATCATCATAACTATCATTATCATCATCATCATCATCATAATCACCATTATAATCACCACCACCACCACCACCAACATCATCATCATAACCACCACCAACATCATCATCATCCTCCTCCTCAGTCATCAACACCCTGTCATTACAATCCCAAAACCTAATTTCACCTTATGAACACAATAAGAGAATACAAGTGATGTAAAAGGAAGTAAAATCCCTAACTGAATGTTTGAACTGAGCCATGCATCTGAATGTGTGTATGACCTGTTTGATACACACAGATCCATCTGAACCACAGGAGGCTTGTGTGTGTGTGTGTTTGTGTGTGTTTGGTTGTGTTCTGGGTGAGTGGGTGTGGGGTTCTTTCTATTTTTTGCTGTTCTATAAAAACTTATCTATACTTAATTGATTTTCTTGATATTTGCACACCGTGACTGTAAAAATAAAAATAAAAATAAATTAGCAAAAAAGAAAAGAAAAACTACAAAAAAATTAAGCAATAATTAAATATTAATTGAAATAAAACATCAATAATTGAAACAATAAAAAAAGAAGAAGTGTTACTCAATAAGAAAAAGTAAAAAATTATAAGAAATAATAAAAAAAAACAAAAAAAGAAAATGCAGAAAGAATGCACAAATCAGAATAGGCAAAAAAAAAATTCAGCAAATAACTGACTAAAACAGATAATAAAAAACTAGAAGAAATAAAAGAATTGTTATCTCTGACCAAGTAATCTGAACAGTTGAGAGAGATTCCATGAGTGCTGATATAGAGTATAACAGCACTGGGATGTTTAACTGTCCCACTCTCGGCTCACCCATGCAGTTCAAAAACGTCTTTCACCCTTTGACATTTTCAGTCCACTCCGACTGGCCCACTCCAGCCAGCGAGACCTACAACGGTTCCTGGGTTTTCTCAATTTCTATCATCGCTTCATCCAGGGCAACAGCTCCAATCCCCCTGACCTCACTGACCTTCCCTAAGACCCGGTTCTGCTGGAACAAGGAGGCGGATAAAGCTTTTGCTGATCTTAAGAAAAGGTTTATCTCGGCCCCTATCCTCACTATCCCCATCTCATCTTGCCAGTTTGTGGTGGAGGTCGATGCCTCCAATCCCGGCGTTGGATGCATCCTTTCCCAAAGATCCACCCAGGATAACAAATTGCACCCTAGTCAGTTCTACTCCTGTTGCCTATCCCCAGCTGAAAGAACCATGATGTAGGTGACCGAGAACTTTTGGCCATCAAGTTAGCTCTGGGGAGTGGAGGCATTGGCTGGAGGGGACTAGCTCCCGTTTCTAGTATGGACCAACCACTGAAATCTTGAGTACCTGCGCACCGCCAAGAGACTCACTGCACGGCAAGCTCGATAATTATTGTTCCTTTCACGATTCAACTTCGTTCTGTCCTATCAGCCAGGCTCAAAAAATACCAAGCCAGATGCCCTCTCACACCAGTTCTTCTCCTCCCAGGACCCCACACCATGCGACACGATCCTTCCATCTCATTGTCTTATCACAGCCATAGAGCTAGACATAAAGACCAAGGTTCAGCAGGCTCTGAGCCTCCGCAAAGGAACAACTAATCTTCCATACATTTCAACTTCACAGACGTCGTTTCAGATTGGGGTCCACAGTTCACATTCTGCAAGCTTATCTGAGCCACTCCCAGCCTATCTTTAGGCTTCCATCCCCAGTCCAATGGACAAGCAGAGCGAATGAATCAAGCATTGGAGGTTTCTCTTTGGTGCATGACCACTCAGACTCTACCACATGGAGCAAGTTCTTTCCATGGATCGAATACGCCCAAAACTCCCTACCTTCTGCTTCCATGGGACTGTCCCAGTTTCAGTTTTGCCCAGACTACCAGCCTCCACTCTTCCCAGCCCATGAGTTAGAAGTGGACGTTTCTTTAGCCCAACACTTTGTCTGTCGCTGCAAACACACATGGCTACGGGTAAGGCGGACTCTGTTACGATCTGCCACCCCATACAAGAAACGGCCACCGCACCAAGGCCCCCAGGTACCACGTAGGGGACAGAGTCATGCTCGCCACCAGGGACATAACCTCTAAAGACACTGTCACGCAAGCTCTCTACTTGTTTCTTCACCATAACTAAGATAGCCAATCCATGCGCTGTCCAACTCCCCTCTTCCATGCAACACATTTACCCCATCTCTAATTCCTCTAACTGACCCTACGCTCGCGCTCTCTCGACTACGACTCAGATCCCCACAGATCTCGCAGCTCCGATCTCGCACCCACGCTTTCACGACACGGTTCTGCCTGAGTGCTCCTCACCTGGTTGGCAGTCGAAAGACTTCATGTCCTGCATCTGCACCTGCACCTGGATCCATCTCCTGGCCAGGAGCCACACCCCTCTGACAAACTGTACGCATCACTCTGCTTCATAGGTGCATAAATCAGGGGCGTTGTGCAAATTTAACTCGAGTGTGTGTGTGTGTGTGCTGCTGCAGATTTTTCGGCAGATTAGATGGCTGTAGAAAATGTTAAACTTGATTCACTAATACAATTTTGAAGCCATGGATTCTTTTTCTGTGTTTATATCCTCATTAGAAGTCTAAATGGTGCACATAGACATGTCTCTCTCTCTCTCTTTCCCTCCCACTACCTCCCTCCCTCTATCTCTCTCTTTATCTGTCTTTATCTTTATGTCTCTCTTTCTTCTCCTCCTTCTATCTGTCTCTTTTCTCTGCATCTTTATTTCTTTCTCTCTCTCTCTCTCTCTCTCTCTCTCTCTCTCTCTGTCGTTATCTCTCTCTCCCTCTCTCACTCAGGTTGCGAGGTGCAGGTTCAGGTTTCTGCTCTCTCTTGTAATGAGTGTGTATCACACTGTTATGGACGTTACTACTGTACACAAAGTGTCCTTTGCCAATCGATCACATTCTCCCGAATCCTCTTTTTATCTCCAAACCTACGGTGAGTTTCACCTTTTAAAATTTTTTTTATTTATTCACGACTCTTTCATCTTCTTTTTTCTCCTTCTGTTTTAAACTTGAGTTTTGAAAAACCCGATGTTTAATTGTTTAGCTTTTGAATCCTATTTGTTTAAGAAATTCATGAAATTATGATGGATCCGATTAAATAATTATTTTAGGAATACATTTAAAATTAACCATGAGAACCTTTTTGCTTTAAATTATCACTTTGATCAGACTGTAGGATTCCTGCCTTCTAGTATAGGTCATGTGACTTATTTTTCTAATTTATATATTTCTAATACAATTAATGTATATACCTTTTGTCTTTTTTTCAGTTTAATGTTTTCATAATTTTTTACTTTTGTTTTAAATTTTTATGTCAAATCTATTGACACCATTAAAAAGTATTAAGAGCACATAGTTATTTAAATTTTTCACTCAAAGGAACTGCCTAAAAACATAGTCCTTTAATAAAAAAAATAAAAATAAATATATATATATATATATATATATATATATATATATATATATATATATATATATATATATATAAAATGTTTCTCTGTCTATCAATACATTTCAGTAACAATTTCTAAATGTTCTAAAGCACTTCTATACACATTATACCACAATAGCAATAATACACTTTGTTTATATATATATAAAAACAGTATTTCTATATATACAACCTGTAATGTATTTCCATAAATAATAATCCCAATGTTGATAATGTCTATAAATGCATTATGGCAGGTTATAAATGTAGTGAATGTAGAATGTAGAGGTTATTATACATAAGACTTAATTTTGTTTAATTTTTATTTAATCCTTAACATGCTTATGAATAAAAGCTCTTTTTACCCTCTAGAAATTTTTTCAACCCCTTCGCTCATCCGCATTATAAAGCTTGCTTGTACAGTGATGCTATGCTAACAGCACAGGTGGCTAAGCGCAGGTGCTCACCTTGCACTTATTTTGGGAGGTAATTAGCAGCGCGTCTCTTTAGAGGCATTTAATCATTCATGCTGCTGTCACTGAGCCTCAAAGGCTAAAGTCATCAATAATGAAGGGTTGAGCTTCAGCGGATTAGTACAGAAGAACACCGGGACATGAAGAGGGCTTCATGAGTCACTGATTCACTTTGGCATTATTCTGTTTTTCATTTGACTCAGCATCTCTGGCTGTACATTAACACTGAGCTAATCCTGCTTTATCACTGTAAAATCATTTACTGGAAGTAGACGTGAATTAAAACCCTATTAAAACGGTTTCCTTGGCTGTTAGCCTAACGTCCGAGAACCAATCCTAGAGAAATCATTACTTTTGGCTAGCTTTGTATTTTGGAGTTCATTTTATCCCTAAAGGATTCCTGAGATCAGTCCTATGGAGCATATCGTTATACAATGGCTTTCCCATGGTTTTGCTGGGAATTATCCGAATTCCCAGCATGCACTTCAGCACAGTCTATTTAATCTTGGTCACATGTCGGTTGTAAATCTATTGTTGTTTTTTCCCACTTGATTTTTTTTCACATGTCTTTGTGGTTTGTTCCTTATACCTATTATCAAACTGTAGCTTTAGCATTAGCATTAGCCTAGCGTTAGGGTTAGGGTTAACCTGTTTAAATATGTCCTCTAATTCAAAGTGTATAAAGCCAATTAAACAACTAAAACAAATTACATGCTCTTAATTAAACTTATTTTTTAGTTCCAGTAATATATAATAGTGTGTTGCATCAAAAGAAAAAAAGGCCATGCCCACAAGCACCTCATTGTCTTTCACAGCTATAGAGATCAGACAGAATGTTGCACAGGTTCAACGTTTATTTTGCAAACATTGCCATGAACTGGGGAAGAGCAGGCACTTTAGCTTTATGGAAAATGCATTTAGGCCATTAAACTCCGTCCATCGCTGACCGAGCACGATCGCACTGCCCATTAATCGTCCGCCCTGGGTTTATCTTTGATCCGGATGGATTTCGGGATTTTCAGGATTTTCTGGATGTTCCATTAACGGGAACCTCCCGACACACTGCCTGTGTTCACCGCCTCCCGTGACGGACGTGTCAGATTTGTCTGCTAAATAACACCCAACAAGTTTGTGTCTAACTGGAGACTGGAAGGAAGCGTGGGCTGGATAATGAGAGAAAAGAGAAAGAAAGGAGGCGGAATAAGGAAGGCAAAAGGTACACAGGTTTGGCTGCTGGCTCGCTGTAATGAAGGGGGATGGAAGGGAAAGCAGAGCAGCGAGGGAGGGATAATGAAAGGAAAGAATGACGGCTGCGTGAAGGTTTCTCGTGGAGGCTGCAGAACTAATTTGGGGATAACAAGCAAGTTGCTGAGGCAGTCTCCGGATCTCGTTGACAGCATGCCCCGGGGGCTGCTGGGTAATCGGAACATTTTGTTAAAAGTGGCATGCTGTCGTGTCCGAGTCATGTCCGGTCCTGATGACCACACGGTTATCGTATTAGTATTTTTAAAACCCATATTAAAGTGCAGTTTTGTTTTATGGTTTAGTCGAAAATTTTTGTCCTTGTTTTTCTCACCAGGTGCTGTTTTCACGATCACAACAAAACAGGTGTGGGACTTTTAAAGACCATTAGCTAAATTACTATTATCATTATGCTAAACTGGTATTTTCCTGCTCAAACATTCCTGTCTTATGTTTCATGGAACATTATATAAAACAGTAAAGCAGAATAGAAGATGCCACCACCCCCATGCTTCACAATAGTTTTTTTAAATTTGTTTTTTCTACTAACATATCGGCAGAAATTTTAAGTTTTTTTTTTTTTTGGGGCATTCATCAAAACACAGCTTTAAATAAATAAAAAAATATAAGTAAGGTAAGGAAAAGTTTTTTCCTGGGCAGCACAGTAGCGTAGTGGTTTGCACTGTGGCCTCTCACCTCAAGGGTTGAGGGTTTAATTCCTGTCTTCGGTCTGTGTGCATGGTGTTTGCATGTTCTCCCCGTGCTTGGTGGGTTTCCTCTGGGTACTCCAGTTTCCTCCTACAGTACGTAAGTCATACAGATTAGGTTAAAAGTCAAAGATTAGGTTAATTGACATTTCAAAATTGTGTGCCCTCCAATGGATTGGTGCACTGCCCATGGTGTACCCCACCTCATGACCTGAGTCCCATGGGATAGGCTTCAGGCCCCCAAGATCGGCATCCAACCACCTAGGAACCTCTGTAGTCCAAGTATGGACCATGTGGAAAATGATGACCACCGTTCTATTTATTTCTATTTTTTACAACTGTGGTAGGACACATTCACACAATCATTCACACACTACAAGGCAATTTGGGAACGCCAAGTAGCCTAATCTGTATGTCTTTGGACTGTGAGAGGAAATGAGAGTACCTGGAAAATAAAAACAACCAAGCATGGGGAGAACATGCAAATCGGACCCTCGACCCTGGAGGTGCAGGGCGACAGTGCTAACCACTAAGCCACCGTCATTATAGAGAGACAGGTTTTCAAAACAGTTTACACACTTTATAGGCATTTTAAATGTTTTTTATTTCAACACATGAAGCATGAGCATGAATTATTTTTTAATTGCTTTAGAGAAAAGTTCTTTAATTGCTTCATACAATTAAAGGTCTTATTTTAACTTGCTTGTTTAATTGCCAATTCTTAATTGTTCATTTGATTGCTAATTCTGTTAGGTACAGTATATTAACAGTCAATAACAGTGATTAAACTGTGATTGCTAAATACTTTTTAGAGCCTGGGAATAATTCCCCCCCCCGTAAATCTACGAGACAAAAAAACAACTAATTAAAACAACTCATTATTTACCAAGTCCATAAAGACACAGATGGAATAATAATAAAAAAAAAAAACACACTTAAAAACAGAAACCGGTGTCAATTCCTGACTCTTTAATCCTCTGACGCTGTAGACTCGTGCTCTTGTCCTTTAATTCGTGTCCAGTGATCGCTCAGTGTCTGGTGTGAAGAGCCACCAAACATGGACCTGAATCTCTTTACCTTCCATGAAAGAATCAATGCCACGATCCTCACTGGCACAGACAACCAGGCAGACATGTGGATCTTCGTGTGTGTGTGTGTGTGTGTGTGTGTGTGTGTGTGTGTGTGTGTGTGTGCGAGTGCGCTCCAGATTTCCCTCGGACCTCCTGCTAATTCAAACAAAGTGCAATTAAAGCACACAGCGAGCACGGAAGAGATCCAAACCCAACCTCAGGGTGCCAGCTCTCCCCCATCCCTCTACCTCAGCCATGTTTTCCCCCTAATTTCATCATCTGCTACTTAATTCCCACCCACAATCCTGCTCTCCTCTATCACATGACGGCAGCTGACACCTGAAGGCTAACACTAAGGCCAACCTGTCTAGCTTTGTGAACTGCGGCACATGTAGGTCAGTGTAACGCTTTCAGAAGAAAAGCGCTCTCTGCCCACTTCCATGACACTGAGACGTCCATGACACTGAGACGTCGCCTCCCAAACCCTCGTCTGGATTCAAACAGACCGAACGCTTTCCTTGTTGCATCTCTCGGGTGCTCTCATCCGCCATGATTGAACGTTGACCTGAAAACAAACAAACAACAACAAAAAAGGCCTGCAGGGAGCGCTTTATTTATTTACAAGGTTATTTAACTACATATTTTAACCTGTGTTTTAATTCTTCTCTCTTTAACTTTAACTGCATTTTTAAATGGTTACTTTTATGATACGCAAATTGATCAGAAGATTCTTCCTGCAATATTAATACAAAGACCAGGCTGTTTCACTCTCTACCATAAAGATTAATTCTTTTTTTTTTTTAACTGAAAGGCCAAATTATTAGGTTAATTGCATAATTATCCAGGTTTAGTGTGTTATTGTCACCAGTGGTCACCACTGGCCTCTCATGGTCCTTAGTTAGACTTCAGAGATTCCTTAATGGATGGATGGAATGTGTTATTATCCAGGTTTAGTGATCAATTATCCAGGTTTAGTGCTTTATTATTCATGTTTACTTATAGCTCTTAATTATCCAAGTTTAGTGCTGAATTGTCCAGGTTTATTGTTTCTTTATCCAGATTTTGTGCATAATTATCCAGTTTTAGTGCTTAATTATTCAGATTAGTCGTTTACTATCCAGGTTTAGTGCTTCATTATCCAGGTTTACAGCATAAAGATTAAGTTTAGTGCTTAGTTATACAAGTCCATTAAATAATTATCTAGGTCTATTGGTTCATTATGCAGGTCTAGTGGTTCATTATCCAGATTTCTTGCATAATTATCCAGGTTTGGTGCTTAATTATTCAGATTAGGGGTTTATTATCCAGATTTAGTGATTTATTGTCCATTATTGGTTACTCACATACTCATCACCTTTATCCCATCCTAGGAGGCTTCTGGTACGAAGTTGGGAACACCCCGGACAGGGTTCCAATCCATCATAGAGTACACACGCTCATTTACACACTTTGCAAACGCCTAATAGCCTCATCTGCATGTCTTTGGATTGTGAAGGGAACACATTAAACACGGAGGGAACATGCAAAGTCCATGTACACAGACCCGAGGCGGGAATTGAACCCTGACTCTGGAGGTGCAAGGCGACAGTGCTAACCACCAAGAGACCATGTCTGTCCAGGTCTAGTGCTTTATTAGGCATGTTTACTGTGTTAGGGGATTATCCTTGTTTAGGGGATAACTATCAAGGGTGGTTCTTAATCATCTAGGTTCAGTGAATAACCCTGGAGACTAAACAGGGTCAGGGGTAGCTCTGTGGTTTAAGCATTGGGCTTTGGTTTGGAAGGTCCAAAACCCATGACCACGAAGTTACCACTGTTGGGCCCTTGAGCAAGGCCCTTAACCTTCAACTGCTCAGATGAATGATGGGGTAGTTTGCTCTGGATAAGGGCATCTGCCTAAATGTTGAGAATGATTAGGTTTATAGTGGTTCATTGTCAAGGTTTAGTGTATGATTAACTGGGTTTACTGCTTAATTATCCATGTTTATTGTTTTCTTTATCCAGACTTCATTCATAATTATCCAGGTTTAGTGCATAATTATACAAGCTCAGTGTAGACATTCTAGAAAACAAATAAGATCTTATCTTGTGCTATTGTAGGAAAATATCAGCGATAGGATGGTGTGATGAAGCAGAGTTATTGTCACCACACTGAAGTTTAAACTATCTGTTAATAGTCACTTGGAACGTTTCAGAGAGAAGTCAGTTCCTGTCGTCACTTATGTTTGATGTAAACAGTCATTCTTTAGCGACCACATCAGTGTGGGCAGTACGGTGGCGTAGTGTTTAGCACTGTTGCCTCCAGTGTTGAAGGGTTGAATCTACAATCAGAAGACCTACAGCATAGGCCGATTGGTGTTTCCACATTGCTATGATTATGTGTATATGTGTGTGTGTGTGTGTGTGTGTGTGTGCGTGCTTGTGTCTCATCCGGTGTGTACCCTGCCTTTTGCCCTGAGCTACCTGGGATACGGTCCATCCTACCATGACCCTACCTTTTTTTAAATTAAGATTAGCGGTATAGATAATGGATGCATTAATATAAACCTTGTGACATTTTGTTGCTCTGACTTGGCAGTGGATTTATGTGTCAGGTTATAAAGTACCTAAAGGATCATTAGAAATAATTTAATATAATGTCTCTCTTGTATTGGCCCTGTGGCTTTATGTACAGATGTAGACTTAAAAAAAAAAAAAATATATATATATATATTCCTGTGTTGATGCTTCAGGCCGGGTCTAAAATAAGATACAGGGGAAGAGAGAGAGAGAGAGAGAGAGAGAAAGAGAGAGGGGCAGGACAAAGAAAACAGAAAAGAAGACAGCGAAAGATGATTAGTGAGACATGCAGACACACTGAGTGTGGGTTTAAACAGTGAGACCGTCTCGGCTGTGCGACAGCTTCATCTCACATCCTTTGTCTCTTCAGCCTTCTTAATTTTCCCTGCTAGCACGGAGGCACAGAGCGACACTCTATGCAATATTCAGGCAGGAGTTATATAAGCACGTCCTGATTTTACCGAGTGACAGGCATCCCTGAGCCGACAAGTTAACTTTGTTTGGCTAGAACTCCATCGCATTACCCCTTATGTTCCTTTCCTTTAGTTTTTTTTAAGGATGGAGGGATTGGCGGCGTTAGCAACATAGCATTAGTGCTCTTATTCACTCTTTGTGATCAGCCCAACTGAATGTTAATGCTACTATTGCAGCAGTTACTACAGCTTCAGATGTCATGCAGCGATCTGGGTTTGCTAGCATGCTACTGTATATAGTTACACGTTACAGGTGGATAAAGAGGAAAAACTGCCTTTCCTTCAGAACAGTTATTTGAGCAGATTATATATTTATATAGATTTAGATTAGTAAAAGTTTCTAATGTTTGCTAGAAATTAGGTTGACAATTTGTTAAAAATTTATCCTTTATGCATACTGTACAAATTTGTTTTCTTGTTTTGTTTAATTTGTACACGAGATGTTTACATATTTTGGTTCATTCATGCAAACAAAATGCAATTTGGTTTGCTTGCACATTAAACTAAAAATAACAAGATGCGACCATTCTGTCACCATCTACAGCACTGTCTCAGATTTCTCTCATTTTATCTGCACAGGGCAGCTCCGATTAGCAATCGCTTATAGAGATGGCGTCCTCATCGTCGACAGTGAGTATGTAAACACAGTTTAAACTCCGAGTTTAAAAGGCTTTCAATATTTTCTATATGGATTTGTTCTATACAATAACATATGATCTAGAAGTTGAGTCACATCAACTGGACCAGTGGATACGTTTCATTACACATCCAAGTAGCTTCTTCAGTCTAGTGCACAGTAAGTTGGAAAGTTATTGGTATTTAAGTCCTCCAAGGTCAACGGATTCTCCTTTATTTGAAAAGGCTTGTAAATTGAGAGTGGGGGGAGGGGGGTATAAAAGGAAGACAATAGGACGATGCTAGGAAGACAGTAGAGAGAGAGTAAGGGGAGTCCTTAAGTGTGCGTTTCTTGGTGGACGTGTAAAGAGGTCTTGATCTTCCTTGAGATGAATGAAAGGGTAGCATTAAAAAATAGGAGACAGGTTGTGTCGAAGACCTCCACCTCCATTGAGAGAAGGATCTTCCACCTGCACATAGATGGCTTTTTGATCTTCCTATACCTGAAAGGTATTTGAAAGGACTTTTCAGGTGTAGGAAGATCCTTTGACCTTGGAGGACTTAAATATGAGAAAATTTCTAACATACCTTAGACTAAAGAAGCTACTTGGATGAGTAGTAAAAGTCCAGTTGACATGACTCGACTTCCAGATAACCCCACCTGGATGACTGAGAACCTTCACAGATGGTAATGTACAGTATGATGTATACGGTAGCATTAGAGTCAGTATTCAGCATAAGACAATATTGCATTTATTATTATTATTATCAACAATAATTGGTGCAAAATTATATACTGTAGAGAAAGATGGGAAAAAAAATTATAAATGCTTGCAGTATTTCATTTTCATGTTTTATTAAAAACCTGCTTGATGATGATCTAAGCTTAAATGTGAATAATGCTTTAATGGCTTCGATACCTTTTCCTTACTGATGTGACCTGCAGAAAGTAAAAGACAGGAGAGAGACGTATTGCGTTTATTAACAGCAATCTAAGCCTCATTGTCCTGCTTCATAACAGAGGTCAAGCAAGACTGCAATCAAAACTAGACAAACGTGTGAGGGTTCGATTCACATTACAGAGCGTCGCATTAATGATAAGGCACGCACAAGATCACTGACATCGGACCAACAATTAACCTACTGCCTTATCTAAAAATAACTTTAAATGATACGTGAGAATGTATTAGGCAGAAATCAACAATAAAGTGATTCACATTTCCTGATGTTGAAATGCGAACCAATCCTATAGCATGAAGGCGGGACTTAAACTATGTATCTTTGGTACCTCCTTTATGCTGTAGGATTGGTTCGCATTTCAACATCAGGGAAGATCTAACCAATCATAGATCAATGAACCAATTATAATACAGAAGGAAGGATTTGTCATGTTCTCACCGTTATGGTCGTGTGTATGTCTGGATCAAGCCAGGAGAAACATTATCATGATCTTTAATGGAGATTGATGGAGAGCTGGCACGTCCGAAAAGGGCTTAACTACACAATGTCATGGTAAGCAGTAATGAAGGCAAATCGGAGATCAGGCGAGGACAATCAGGAGACATACCAATCACAGAAAGTGGGCGGAGACAAGACCTAAATTGTAGCAAAGACACATGATGTGACCTGAAAGAAAAAAAGAAGTATCACGGATTCTGTATTTGCATTGCGGTTTCTATGGCGACAAGCTCTTTCCGTTTGTGTTATGGTTCTGTCTTCAACCCTCATCTCGTCATCTCATCACTGTTTGACCTCCTTGCGTGCTCCTGTTTCATATTTGTCTTTAATTAATTTGTCCATTAATACGTTCCAGAGTGATTACAGTGCTCAAGTTAATCAGGTCAAATCGTTTGTTTTCACTTCTTACTTTTATGTACTTTCTGATTTTGTTCTCTGTAAGTATGTTTCAGTTCCCAATTACACTATCTGGTCAAAAGTATTTGCCCAATGACATTGCATACAAATGCATATGCTACATATACAATATGGAGTTGGTTCTCCTTTTGCAGCTGTAACAGGTTCCACTCTTCTTGGAAGGCTCTCCACAAGATTTTGGAGTGTTTCTGTGGTTGGAATTCAGGCCCATTCATTCTGTAGAGTGTTTATGTTGGACAAAGAGAAGGCCTGCCTCGCAATCTCCGTTCCAGTTTCTTCCCAAAGGTGCTTGATGGAGGTTTGATGTCAGGGCTCTGTGTTAGGGCCAGTCAAGTTCTTCCACAACAAACTCATCAAACCATGTCTTTATAGTCCTTGCTTTGTGCACTGGGGCGGAGTCATGTTGGAATAGACAAGGGTCTTTAACTGTTGCCAAAAAGGTAATTTAAAAAAGCATAACATTGTCCCAGATGTCTTGGCACGCTGAAGCATTACGATTGCTCTTCACTGGGGATAAGAGGCCTGATTGATTGAAACGCCTCAATTCAATAATGAACAGGTTTGGACATTATTGTCCGTATAGTGTATGTCGTGTCCTATGATAAGTCTGTCGTGTTACAGCATGAACGCAGAGCTGCAAATGTAGAACTAGAGTGGAACTCTGAACTCATCATCTCGATTTATGCCTAAAGGAAACAAACTTCCCCACACTTCTTGAGCTTGATTACAATTGGAGTAAAAACTTTAAGCCAAGTTCATCAATATTTATTAAGAAATATGAAAAAGTGTAAATATTTAAAGTGCACTCACTCACTGAGAAAGTTTAAATGGCACAAATGCAGAACCTTCTTTATATACATTTTTTTTTTTTTTTGTAACAAGATCCAACCCAAATCTACATCTCAGGACTGTTCTGTAGCGGATCTTACATAACATTCCCGTCATAGTTCTAGCTTTATATTTTGTTGCTACTGTTTTGACACTTGCAGTTATTGAGGCTACGGCTCTTGTGGGAAATGATCAGGGAAAGTGCAACTGCTGCGTCAAGGTAAGAAACACTGTAGAAATTTCCCAAAACTTTCGTCTGGTGCTCCACAAGTGCTCAGGAATGTGCATGATACCCCTTATACAGTATGAATCGTCTCTTTCTCTCTCTCAGGTGGGACTGGCACCGAATAGCGATGCTGGAACACGTAAGGAGACCAAGACGGTCCCCGATTGCGGGAGTCCGCTTTATCAGGAGACGTTTTTCTTGTGAGACAAAAAAAAAAAAAATTGTATAAATCAGGATTTTTTATCCATGAAAAAAAAAATCTGTCGCATAAATATCAAAGTAAAATTATTTTTTCTGTTTGCAGTGTTGTTACTGATGAGGAGAAGAAGAAGAAGAGGCTTTTATTCACTGTGTGGAATTGTGATGGAGCGAGCAGGTATTCAAGTTAAATTTAAATTCTAATTTTATTTGTTGTGTACTCAGCCATACACAGTATGATATGCAGTGAAATTCTTGTACGACCACGTGTGATTAAAAAAGTCTGATTTCTTTGAGATGAAATAAATTGTGCTAGAGAGTACAATTAAATAAAAAAAAAAAGAATTTGCCAATAAAAGTAATATAAATATTTCTATAAATTCTTTTGGTGTCAGCGACTGATACTGATACTTCTACTAGTTTTCTGATAAAAGTAATCCTAAAATAAATGTAAAAAATAAAAGCACATTTTACAGTATTTACAAAAGTTACCAAAATAAAGTAAAATTATCAAATAAAAAAATATGTGTGTCAATTATGCAGGATTTACAGACTATAATTAAAGAATTATAATGAACTCTCATAGTGTCCTCATGTTAAGGCTTGATCGCAATTTTATTATCTTGTTTTTTGGATTAAACATTAATCATGACTAATACATGCAGCATGATGGCGTAGCGGTTAGCACTGTGGCTTTGCACCTCCAGAGTCAAGGGTTTGATTCCCGCCTGTGCGTCCCCGCGTTTGATGGGTTTCTTCCGTGGACTTCAGCTTTCTCCCAAAGTACAGACATATGCACAGCCGGCGAACTGCCGTTCCTGCGACCCTGTACAGACAGTGTTGTTAGTCTTTCCGCTGCTCCTATCCAGGGGTCGCCACACAACAGATCTGCACAACAGCTTGGCGCAGGTTTAATGCCCTTCCTGATGCAACCCTTCAATTTTACCTGGACTTGGGACAGTAGCTGTGGTTTGGGCGTTGGGTTAGGGATTGAACCCAATACAAATATTAAATGTTTTTTTTTTTAAATGCTTATTTTGCAATATTTTAATTACAGCACATTGATTTTATTTTAAAACCTCTAAATCCTTGATTAATTTATTTTCTCCAAAATGTTAAACTCATATCTCATTAATATTCATCAGGCTGTTAAAAACAACTTAAAATGTTCTTTTTTTTTTTTTACTTTTTATGTTTGATCTAATTTTAACTTCTCTTTGATATAACCATAAACCACTAGGCTGCAAGATAATTACAGGAAAATGTATTTATGTAAAAATACTAATATATCAAATGCTACATTATAGTACAATAAAAACAGTCTTGGCTTTTATTCGAAAATATTTGGTGCATTAGAGAGCATCTCATTAGAGCTGGCCCCTGTCCTGCCTTGTAGCCATTTTTCATGGTTCGTGAACGATTTTTTCTTCTTGGAGGAGGAATAATTACTGTGACCAGCAGATTCCTTTAACTTCCAGTGTTCATTTACATGTGTGGGACTGCGGTTCACAAACCCTCGGCCTTCAGAGCTGCTCTGACACGCATAAAACCTTATATAATGCCTTTGAAGTCACCACGCACAGCCGGCTTCGCTACATTTTAACGGGCTATAACTTTTTTTTTTTTTTTTTTTTAAAGGAGAAGTGCATAGTGGTTTTGTTGGTTTTATACTTTGCTAATATTCAGTATAGCCTTTATTTCACTGTGAGCACAGCTGGAAACACTTAATGTGTTAATCTCACTTATTACATTTATTATTATTATTATTTTTTTTTTACAAATGCCAAAGGATGAGATTACATAATATAAAAACTAATATTCAGTTTTAAATACAAGCTGAGATTTGGTGCCCTGTGGGTCCGTCCAAGAAATACAAAATATTTAGATCAAATATCACTCCCAGTTGGTGCCTTCTTTTCGAAACCTTTAATCCTTTTAATGTAGGATTAGATCTAATCCAGGAAACCCATTATGGGGCTGAATGTTGACAAAAAAAAAAAAAAAAGTTAAGCAGTTATGTAACTTTGCCCCATTAAAAGGAAATGGGTTTGCATTACATTACTTGGGGTTCAAGAGGTTTAACCATAAAGAGGCCCAAGTTCCACTGATGAGTCAGAGGTTTTATAATGTATTTAAGTACGAAGTGTATAAAGATCATTTTCTTAATGGTGGTTGGAGGAATATTATTATTTAATTATTAATCTTATTAAAAGAGAAATGTACTGTGTGCAGTCTTAGAGAGATAGAGGGAAACAAAACAAGATTTACATCCCAGTTAAAAGGGCTGATTGTTTTTCTTTTTTTATTTTTTTATTGACTGAAGCATCATCTGCAAAGTTAACTCTTAAATCCAAAGATCGGTGCCAGACATGAACAATTGGTCAAAGACCAAAGGTCAAAAACTAATCTAGTCCTGCTGGTGTGTGTGTGTGTGTGTGTGTGTGTTTTAACAGGGGATGACATCAGACGACATTTAAACATAAAAAAATGGCTATTGGAATATGATAACGATGTCTCAAAAATGTAGAACTCACAAAATGCTCATATTATTATTCTTTTATGATCATAGAAACAGCTGGAAACAACCATAAAAACCACATATATATAATGCATATAATTGTTGTATACAGGTTGGGTGAAAATTATCTAGGCAATATTTAATGGCTATAGAACTTGTAGTATCACTGGAGCGCCGGTGGTTAGACCAGCATTTTCCAGGACGTTGGCTGGGAAATTTTGTATTGCGAAACGCATTTTCCAATAGGAAATAATGTTAGTGCAGATAATCCCTTCCAGCGACCCCAAAACATTAACGATTAAACCACACTTAACCTTAATTTATGATTGCAAAATAAAAAATGCATGAAATGCAAAAAAACAAATATGTAAACTCTCATTGCTTGGCTCTCCACTGATGCAAAGAGGCTTTGAACGTCTCCCGGACGTACGTGCGAACTTCGAACGTGCCAGTGTTCTTTTCAGCTTAGTTTGTTCGCTCATATGCTGATGTAAATTTTTTGCAAAATCCTTTAGACTTATTCGTTAAAATTAGATGAAGAGCATATTTTTCTCCATCCTTCCTTTTAACTGTTCAGTTAAAAAATTTTTTGTTATTTATTATTAATACACACTGATATGAACTATTTATGAGGCTTAGTGGTTGTAAAGATCTAATTTCTTTGGTTCTGTGTTTTCCAGGAAGCTGGTCGGGTGCATGAGTTTTGGAGTGTGTTCGCTGATCAGATTGGAGGAGGTATGTTTACTTTAATTAGTTTTATGTGGACATGGGGTGCACTTACTTTTGTGAGCGCATGTCAACTGAATTTACAATATTCGAGAGGTTTTGTTTTTACTGTGAGAACACATCTGGCAGGTTCAGGTACAGGTACAGGTTCAGGTACTTCAAGTTTTTTACAGTTTATAAGCTCCGGATATTAATAATGATTCTGGTACTTGATCTGTGATTCCTTTCTGATTTAATTATGATAAAATACACCATAAATATACCATGATATACTGTAGCATAATAAAAGACAATAAGATAGATTGGAAACTAATATAGTATCATATGAAAAGTAAAATAATATAAAAAATTAAATAAAATATAGTAGAATTCAATAGATGGAAATATAATAGAGTGCATATAAATATAAAAGAACAGATGAGAGGAAATTAAAATACAATACAATAGAATACAACACATTTGTGTATAGGAAACCAAGCCATAAATGGGAAAATAATAAAATCCATTGGAAGAGAAGAAAGTAGAAGATAACTGTATAGAATAGTATAGAAAAATGCAACAGAATGTAAAAAAAAAAAATCAACATTTACAGTAGGAATATAATAGACTGGAATAGTCTAAAAAGCAACAGAATTAAATTGAATAAGATATATGGGATTATAATTAAGCAATATCACACTCAAGGCTGTGCCGTTGTTCTGAATATCAGCACGGCTGTGATGCGGTCATAAACACGAAGGCTCAGCCCAAGTACTGAAGATTTCACGGCACAGCCTCAAGTGTAACATTGCTTTAATCTAACAGTTTATTATCAACAGAATATGATTTGCTTTTTAATCTTCTTTTTTTTTGCTCTGCCAACACATATCCTTCCACAACTGGCAGAATTAACTTACTGCATTTAGTATAATTAACAAGGTAAAAGAAATTTGAAATTCTTACCAGTACTATGTAGCCAAAAGGTGAGGAGAATAAACCATGGAGTTGGTTTACAGTCCTGAAAATCTAATAAGTTTTTCCTTATTTTTCCATGTGTTCCACTTCAGAATATCAAACGTTTGACTCCTGGGGCTAAATCCCAAATAGCATAAAACGGAAAGCTAGTGTACTATGTACTGTAGAGTGTAGAATACCTTGTTCCACACACCAGGTAGTGGCCTAGATCTGGGGTTCGAGAGGGATTTGGGATTCAGCCTTGTGTTAGAAGCTAGTTAGCTTTGAAGCTCATGTTAGCCACGAACAGACCAAAATAGATGGTTCAGAGGCGATCTGGAACGACTAAGGAGACATCAATCAGACAGAAAGTGCTCTGTAAATGGATTGGAATGTGGGTTTTGGCAGGCGGCTTCTCTCTCCCCAGTACTGCACACCTTCAGTTAGCGTAATCAACAACTGTAGAACACCTGTGATGTGGAGTGATACATATACATATAGTTAAACTTGTGGAATGCTTCTCGTCTAGTATATTAGAATATAATAGAACATGGGTTAATACACCAGAATGGAATAGAATCAGAGAGATTAGAATCATGAACTGAATAGCATACAGTGTGTTAACAGATTACAGTTTAGTAGGTCACTTCCCCCTCCTTCACGAGTGTTTAATTCTCCCTGCAGCAGTCCAACGTTAGCGTTAGCCCCGTTAACGTCTCGCCCTGGCGGCCATGTTGTCAAGCCCTCCCCGTGTCACGCTCATGTCTCTGAGCGAGGATTAGCTGCCCCGATGTTAGCGCAGTACTGATTATTTTGCCTGCCATCTGGCTGAATGAATATTTGATTGCCTTCATTTGCTAATGAGCAGCTTAGGATCGGTATCACAGGAAGTCGCCCTCTCTGCATCCTGTCCTCCGCTCTATCCCCCACCTCTCACTTTTATCTCTCCAACTTCCTCCGTCATCCCGCAATCAGTCAGGTTCTCATCTGCTCCCGAATCTCCCTCAGTCTGTCGTCTCCCACGTCTGGGTTTACTCCGACTCAAGTCGAATCGATTCTGATTCTGATTCGGATTTAACTCAGTTTGACAAAAAACAAAACAAAAAAAAAGGCAAGGTCGGTTTCTGAATATATTTTCAACCCATACGCATGAACTTTCACACACTTGCTTTACACCACTCCAGGGTTTTGGGCATCTTAGACTTTTGTAGTGTCACTTCATCTCATCACAGCAGCACAACATTCAAGGTTTAAAGGCACAGTCTTAGGGTAGACCTTAAAAGGTAGAGTCAAATATTATAACTTATTTTATAAAAATTTTATACGATATAAACTAATATACAGAATATATTTTGTTTGGGAAATTTTTCATGTAGAAATATTAGACCTTACATGTTTTTTTTTTTTTTAAATAATGAGAAAATATCACATTTAATTCCTGTCTTCCTTTATCTCTGTTTTTTTATGCGAAAAAATCTGCACACGGTGAGTTTTTTCTTGGCTGTGTTGAGATAAAAAAGTGAGTTTAAGTGCTTTTAGAGCTGATTATCATACTGGTCGGGGTGATCACGTCTATTCGCCAATGAGAATGTACAGCTTCGACTGAGACTGCAACTCAGAGACAGATGAGAATCGGGTGAGAGTGAGAGAGAAGGAGAAGAAAGTCTTCTTAGCAAAATCATCAAGACGGTGCGCTACCTAGAGTTAGCGTTACATCACTTTATATCTTAGCCCTAATAATTCTGTTAAGAGATGCTCTTCATCATTCACTTCTTTCCTTTTTTAATTTGTTTTGCCACATGCTCGTGACAACCTGTTTTTTATTCAAACACTAATAATTTCCAATTTCCAAAATGTGTTTCAAATTCTGTGACATTTATTTTGTCGTGTTGCCTATTTTGCAAAGATCATCCCTTGTGTACGCAGTTATAATTTGTGCTATATAATTTGGCATATCGCCCCCTTGTGGATTAGTTGTTTAAGACTCAAAATGCGTGTAAGGTACGGTATGTCCGTAAAAGATTCACGTCAACTTAAGGTCAACTCTTATGTGCATTGCTTGCGTAGAGAACATAAATCTTTTTTTTCCCCCATTTAATCCATGCTGCCCTCTTGCGGCAAGGGTTATAATAACAATCTACATTTGCTAAAAATCAATTACAGTTATTTACAGGAGTAAAATTTATTATTGTTAATAGAAAAAAATAAAATAAAATAATTGACCTTGTATAGTGGTTAATTAGTTGAATTTAGTTCATTTTTAGTAGACACAGATTTCCATTTTAATCATGACCACTAGGGGGAGCCTGGATTTATATGTAGCTAAAATGTAGCTACTGTAAATATTTTATTATCTGGTTAATTCGTCATCATACTGCATAATGTTATATTGTTCTTAATCACACGGCATCAACTCAGACTTATTAAATATAAATTTCACATAATTATATTTAATGTAAATAATTATATGCATGCAAAACTTTGCCTTAGGCTCTTCTGGTTGTCTCTTTATCTGTCTTGTCTCGTCAGGTCTCTGGCTGGTACTACTTACTCGGGAAAGACCTTGGGCGGACCAAACACCTGCGTGTGGATCCTCAGGGGTGCACACACAACTCTGGTGTGTGTCGGTCTGTGTGTGTGTGTGTGTGTGTGTGTGTGTGTGTGTGTGTAAATGAATGTTTGGGTCTGTGCTTTAGTTTAGCTGAAGGGGACAGAGGCGAGACATGCAGGACAATCTGGGCGAAGTGAGGGATTGAAAGGAGTGCTACAGATTGAGAGATATAAAAAGGGAGGGAGATAGAGTGAGCGAGGCAAAAAAGCAGAGAGAGAGAGAGAGAGAGAGAGGGCTGGACCTACCACACACACACACACACACACACACATATCACAATCTGGCATACACTCTCTTCGAACAGCTTCTCCCTGGTTTGAAGGTATAGGAGATATTTTTGCTGTCTGAAAGTGGATTTTTAAACACACACACACTTAAACACGTGGTGTGGGATCATCTGAGGGTGCTGAGTGAGTGTGTGTGAGAACCGTCAGAGAGACAGCCAGAGCTCAGGTGAGTGATTTTTTTTCTGTTTATCACTTCCAAGGATTTTGAACGTGCGTCTGTTCACGCTTTCTCGTCTCTCCCTCTCTCTCTCTCTCTCTCCCTCTCTCTCTCTCCGTCTTCCTCTCACTGTTTATCCGAGCCACATCTTAACCACAACATGAATCTGTTTGAGCCCATGTATAAATAGAGTCTAGCTGAAATCCAGAAGAATCTGTGTTTAATGTAAGGAGTAAAACACTCGTCGTGTGATGTGAGTTTGAGTCTCAGCACACCGACGCTGATTCATTTCCCAGAACGTCGCACCCCGAAGTGTTTTATTCCTCTTCCACGACAGCATTTCTCCCATGATTCCACTGTTATATGATGTCATAGTTTTTTAAAAACCTTTTACACCAGACCAGTGAGCTCCTCTGATGGTTTTACTGTACTGTACTGCATGTTCCAGCAGGTCTGAGCGCTCCTCATCCCCTTGGCAGCCACGCGTGTGTTGAAACACATGTCATGTTTGTAATGTTTATGACTTAAGTTATTGTCACTGTACTTCATATAAGATAAAAGAAATAAGAAAGATCAAAAAAATAATTTTTACAGTTTAACTTCAGATTCAAAGTGACAGAAAGATCAATTAAGAACGATGTAACAGTAATGCTAATAATATTAACGTCAATAATAATAATAATAATAATAATAATAATAGTAATAATAATAATAGTAATAATAATAATAGTAATAATGTGATTGCAAACAATAAAAATAGTCTTTTTCATCTCTTTTCTGATGTATCTCTCAGTTCCTGCTCTCCTTCTCTGATTCTCTCCTGTCTGTCTGTCTGTCTCTCTCTGTCTCTTTTCTTCTGCACCTTTTCTCTTTCTCTGATGCCCCTTGTCTGTCTGTCCATCTGTCTGTCTGTTATATTCTCTTTTTCTCTAACGCAGTCTTTCTGTCATCTTACTTTCTCTGCCTGATTATATTTGTCTATCTGCCTTTCTCATCTATCTATCTATCTATCTATCTATCTATCTATCTATCTATCTATCTATCTATCTATCTATCTATTTGTTCAATTTCTTTGGTTCTCTCTGTCTGTCTCTCTCTCTCTCTCTCTCTCTCTCTCGCTCTCTTCTCTATATAAATCTTCATACTGTCTTTCTCTGATTCTCTCTCTTTTCTTTCTCTCACTGTCTGTTTCTTGTTCCCTCTCTCTCTTTCTGATTCTCTCCTTCACTCCCTCTTTCTGTCTCTCTGCCTGCCTGTCTATCTTTTTATCTCCATTTACCTCTAGAAGAATCAGTAAGACAATTCACTGTCTCTGGTTCTTTCCTTCTGTGTGTCTCTCTCTGTCTGTTTCTTTTTTTGCACCCTCCTTTCTGTCTTCTTGTTCTCTCTTTCTCTCTTTAGTTTTCTCCTTCTGTTAGTCAGTCAGAGTCCCATCTATCTATCTATCTATCTATCTATCTATCTATCTATCTATCTATCTATCTATCTGCTTTTCTTCTCTCTCTCCCTATCTGTTTCCATTCTGTGCACTCCTTCTCTTACTCTCTTCTTGCCCTCTCTCTGGTTCTCTCCTTCCATCTGTCTGTTTGTCTGTCTCTCTCTCTCTCTATCTCTTAGTCTTCCAGCACAAACTAGGCCATGGCATGGCTTTTTTTTTATGTATGTTTATTGTGTGTATCTGTGTGTGTCTGTGACTGTGCCGTCTGTGACACAGCATCGCACCGAGTCTTTACTCACTGACCGATAGACGTCAATAAACCAGAGACTTCATTATTACTTAATGAATTACTTTTATAATAATTTTCGAACATAAATAAAAATAAATCTTGTAAACGCCACACGCCGACTGCATTGGCAGCAGGAACAGGTTCTCAGCGCCGAATCTGATGTATGTTTAATGTTTAAAATGATGGTCCGGAGTTCAGCAGGACGACAAAGAGAGTCAGGAATTAGCAGAAGAACTCTGAAAGATCAGGGGCAGAGCGACAGACAGAGGAAAACTTTACATCTTCAGCACACACGGTGTCTTCGAGCTGATTCATTTTCTTAATTGATTAACTCCTTGTGCTCCTTGTGTTTTTCATGGTTTTGCCATTTTCGGCCAATAGGGGGCGTATGCAAAAGTCCCGAGAGAGACAACGAGTAGATGTATTCTATTTGTATTTATTTTGATTTGTCATTTGTTGTAGTAGCTTAAATGGATAATCATGCTAGCGCGCGACAACGACTTGTCACCTTGTACCATATTTTTTGTGGGCGTGGCCTATCCAGCATTTTTGTAGCTTAGATAAAAAGTGGTACTAGGTTTATATACGTAGCTTCTAAATCTTACTGGTTAACCAGAATGTATAATAATCCCCAAATCAGTGTTACAGTTGTTTGCTCTTACTTTGGTTCAGATTAGATTAGCAAATAAAGCCTAGCTAACTATAGCTACTTCCCTCTCACCAGAGACACCGGTGATTTCTGCTGCTTCCTCTCAAACTTTCATTTTATCTCCTTATATCACTTTTTATGGAGGTTGTAACATTTATGATGGTTAAACCCCCTGGGTTTCTAACAGTTAGTGAACAAGGAACTAAATTAACGCGGATCAGACATAAGCATGAGCAATTGTTCTAGCTGATCATTTGGATTTGTATCAGACCCATGACATCATCAAACAAATGATAAAATCGAGACTTTCTTCCTGTCTGTATTTGTTTTGCAAACTTATTTATTGCAAAATCTTATTGAGACATGATTAAGACCTGCTCCTCTTTTGTGTTCAGGGTTTGAGTTGATGAATCTTTTAGACCTGAATAAGACTCGCTTGTTTAGTGAGTCAGGGATTCTGAGATTCAATTCTCTCTTGTTCAGTGAGTCAGGGTTTATGTTGGTGAATCTTTAAGACCTAAATGAGATTCCCAGGTTTTGGGACAGAGAAACTTTTAAACCGGATAGAGAGTCTCCTCTCTTTTGGTTGGTGAGTCACTATTTGAGTCAGTGAATCTTTTGCGCCTGACGGAGATTCACTTCTGTCTTGTTTCGTGAATAAGTGTTTGACTCAGTGAATGTTTGGAACCTGAATAAGATTTGCTTTTTTTCTTGATCGCTGAGTTAGAGTTTGAGATGAATCATTTCGATCTGAGGGACACTTGCGTCCCTATTTTTCACAAAGTCAGGATTTGCATCAGTAAATATTTTTGGGAGATACATTGCTCGAAATTTTTAAAGAGTCAGAGTGAATTGTTAGTTAGATGTTGTTTCAGAGGAGGAGATTTCCAGATAAAGATAAATCTGATGACTGAATTGGTTGAATCCATCCATCCATCCATCTAGGAACCTCTAGCTAGGGATCATGGAGGACAATGTTGACCATTGTATTTTTTTTTTACTCCAGATGGAATAGATGGAAGGAGAACCTTCCAACTCCATGCACACAGACCCGATGCAGGAATCAAACCCAGGTCCACTAAGCCACTGTGCCGCCCAAGGGGTTAAATATGGCATTTAAAACACTATGTGTTAAAAGTACATTACTGTACATTACAGTACACTTTGGTGGAAAATGTACTCTCCTTATTGAGACTGCATGTCCTATTATTTTGGAGCTTTAGTGTTATAGTCATGGAGAAATTATGTGTTTATTATTGATAATTGTGCTGGTTATGCGACGGCGGTGTTTAAATTAAATCACTGCAGCGAAATGCTGATCCCTTACGTGTGCCAACGTAACCTACTTGTGATTTTGGTCAGTGTGTTACGGGCCACTGGATAATCCGTCTGACACGGCACACATAGTCATGCTCTGCAATCCTGTGTGTGTGTGTGTGTGTGAGAGAGAGAGAGAGAAAAAGAGAGAGAGGGGAAAGCTACTGTGCATTCAGCTATTCATTGTCAGAAAATCCTTTTAAAAGAGAGTGAGATTCCTTCCTCTGACGTCTAATAATTTATTGATTGAGTCTTTTAGTCATGAAAGTTAATCTTTTGAACACAAAAATGATTTGCTTCACTCTTGTTCAGTGAATTTGCATTTGTACCAGTATCAATCTCTTTTGAAATCAAATCAGATTTGTTCGTTTCTTGTTCAGTGAGACAGCGTTTGAATCAGTGAATCCTTAGGACACTCTTGTTAAGTGAGACAATATTTGAGTCAGTGAATCTTTAGGGCACTCTTGTTCTGTGAGACAATGTTTGAGTCAGTGAATCCTTAGGACACTCTTGTTCAGTGAGACAATGTTTGAGTCAGTGAATCTTAGGACACTCTTAGTCAGTGAGACAAGGTTTGAGTCAGCGAATCTTTAGGACACTCTTGTTGAGTGAGACAATGTTTGAGTCAGTGAATCTTTAGGCCACTCTTGTTTAGTGAGACAATGTTTGAGTCAGTGAATCCTTAGGACACTCTTGTTTAGTGAGACAATGTTTGAGTCAGGGAATCTTTTGCAAACTCTTGTTCAGTAAGACCACGTTTGAGTCAGTGAATCTTTTGGAAACTCTTGTTCAGTGAGACAGAGTTTGAGTCAGTGAATCTTTAGGACACTCTTGTTGAGTGAGACAATGTTTGAGTCAGTGAATCTTTAGAACACTCTTGTTCAGTGAGACAATGTTTGAGTCAGTGAATCCTTAGGACACTCTTGTTGAGTGAGACAATGTTTGAGTCAGTGAATCTTTAGGACACTCTTGTTAAGTGAGACAATGTTTGAGTCAGTGAATCCTTAGGACACTCTTGTTAAGTGAGACAATGTTTGAGTCAGTGAATCCTTAGGACACTCTTGTTAAGTGAGACAATGTTTGAGTCAGTAAATCCTTAGGACACTCTTGTTAAGTGAGACAATGTTTGAGTCAGTGAATCTTTAGGACACTCTTGTTGAGTGAGACAATGTTTGAGTCAGTGAATCTTTAGGACACTCTTGTTCAGTGAGACAATGTTTGAGTCAGTGAATCCTTAGGACACTCTTGTTCAGTGAGACAATGTTTGAGTCAGTGAATCTTTAGGACACTCTTGTTGAGTGAGACAATGTTTGAGTCAGTGAATCTTTAGGACACTCTTGTTCAGTGAGACAATGTTTGAGTCAGTGAATCCTTAGGACACTCTTGTTCAGTGAGACAATGTTTGAGTCAGTGAATCCTTAGGACACTCTTAGTCAGTGAGACAAGGTTTGAGTCAGCGAATCTTTAGGACACTCTTGTTGAGTGAGACAATGTTTGAGTCAGTGAATCTTTAGGACACTCTTGTTTAGTGAGACAATGTTTGAGTCAGTGAATCCTTAGGACACTCTTGTTTAGTGAGACAATGTTTGAGTCAGGGAATCTTTTGCAAACTCTTGTTCAGTAAGACAACGTTTGAGTCAGTGAATCTTTTGGAAACTCTTGTTCAGTGAGACAGAGTTTGAGTCAGTGAATCTTTAGGACACTCTTGTTGAGTGAGACAATGTTTGAGTCAGTGAATCTTTAGGACACTCTTGTTGAGTGAGACAATGTTTGAGTCAGTGAATCTTTAGGACACTCTTGTTGAGTGAGACAATGTTTGAGTCAGTGAATCTTTAGGACACTCTTGTTCAGTGAGACAATGTTTGAGTCAGTGAATCCTTAGGACACTCTTGTTGAGTGAGACAATGTTTGAGTCAGTGAATCCTTAGGACACTCTTGTTAAGTGAGACAATGTTTGAGTCAGTAAATCCTTAGGAAACTCTTGTTAAGTGAGACAATGTTTGAGTCAGTGAATCTTTAGGACACTCTTAGTCAGTGAGACAAGGTTTGAGTCAGCGAATCTTTTGGAAACTCTTGTTCAGTGAGACAATGTTTGAGTCAGCGAATCTTTTGGAAACTCTTGTTCAGTAAGACAACGTTTGAGTCAGTGAATCTTTAGGACACTCTTGTTCAGTGAGACACAGTTTGTGTCAGTGAATCTTTAGGACACTCTTGTTCAGTGAGACAATGTTTGAGTCAGTGAATCTTTAGGACACTCTTGTTCAGTGAGACAATGTTTGAGTCAGTGAATCTTTAGGACACTCTTGTTGAGTGAGACAATGTTTGAGTCAGTGAATCTTTAGGACACTCTTGTTGAGTGAGACAATGTTTGAGTCAGTGAATCTTTAGGACACTCTTGTTCAGTGAGACAATGTTTGAGTCAGTGAATCTTTTGCAGTGAATCCTTAGGACACTCTTGTTGAGTGAGACAATGTTTGAGTCAGTGAATCTTTAGGACACTCTTGTTAAGTGAGACAATGTTTGAGTCAGTGAATCCTTAGGACACTCTTGTTAAGTGAGACAATGTTTGAGTCAGTGAATCCTTAGGACACTCTTGTTAAGTGAGACAATGTTTGAGTCAGTAAATCCTTAGGACACTCTTGTTAAGTGAGACAATGTTTGAGTCAGTGAATCTTTAGGACACTCTTGTTGAGTGAGACAATGTTTGAGTCAGTGAATCTTTAGGACACTCTTGTTCAGTGAGACAATGTTTGAGTCAGTGAATCCTTAGGACACTCTTGTTCAGTGAGACAATGTTTGAGTCAGTGAATCTTTAGGACACTCTTGTTGAGTGAGACAATGTTTGAGTCAGTGAATCTTTAGGACACTCTTGTTCAGTGAGACAATGTTTGAGTCAGTGAATCCTTAGGACACTCTTGTTCAGTGAGACAATGTTTGAGTCAGTGAATCCTTAGGACACTCTTAGTCAGTGAGACAAGGTTTGAGTCAGCGAATCTTTAGGACACTCTTGTTGAGTGAGACAATGTTTGAGTCAGTGAATCTTTAGGACACTCTTGTTTAGTGAGACAATGTTTGAGTCAGTGAATCCTTAGGACACTCTTGTTTAGTGAGACAATGTTTGAGTCAGGGAATCTTTTGCAAACTCTTGTTCAGTAAGACAACGTTTGAGTCAGTGAATCTTTTGGAAACTCTTGTTCAGTGAGACAGAGTTTGAGTCAGTGAATCTTTAGGACACTCTTGTTGAGTGAGACAATGTTTGAGTCAGTGAATCTTTAGGACACTCTTGTTGAGTGAGACAATGTTTGAGTCAGTGAATCTTTAGGACACTCTTGTTGAGTGAGACAATGTTTGAGTCAGTGAATCTTTAGGACACTCTTGTTCAGTGAGACAATGTTTGAGTCAGTGAATCCTTAGGACACTCTTGTTGAGTGAGACAATGTTTGAGTCAGTGAATCCTTAGGACACTCTTGTTAAGTGAGACAATGTTTGAGTCAGTAAATCCTTAGGAAACTCTTGTTAAGTGAGACAATGTTTGAGTCAGTGAATCTTTAGGACACTCTTAGTCAGTGAGACAAGGTTTGAGTCAGCGAATCTTTTGGAAACTCTTGTTCAGTGAGACAATGTTTGAGTCAGCGAATCTTTTGGAAACTCTTGTTCAGTAAGACAACGTTTGAGTCAGTGAATCTTTAGGACACTCTTGTTCAGTGAGACACAGTTTGTGTCAGTGAATCTTTAGGACACTCTTGTTCAGTGAGACAATGTTTGAGTCAGTGAATCTTTAGGACACTCTTGTTCAGTGAGACAATGTTTGAGTCAGTGAATCTTTAGGACACTCTTGTTGAGTGAGACAATGTTTGAGTCAGTGAATCTTTAGGACACTCTTGTTGAGTGAGACAATGTTTGAGTCAGTGAATCTTTAGGACACTCTTGTTCAGTGAGACAATGTTTGAGTCAGTGAATCTTTTGCAGTGAATCCTTAGGACACTCTTGTTGAGTGAGAAAATGTTTGAGTCAGTGAATCTTTAGGACACTCTTGTTCAGTGAGACAATGTTTGAGTCAGTGAATCCTTAGGACACTCTTGTTGAGTGAGACAATGTTTGAGTCAGTGAATCTTTAGGACACTCTTGTTCAGTGAGACAATGTTTGAGTCAGTGAACCCTTAGGACACTCTTATTCAGTGAGACAGAGTTTGAGTCAGTGAATCTTTAGGACACTCTTGTTCAGTGAGACAAGGTTTGAGTCAGTGAATCCTTAGGACACTCTTGTTGAGTGAGAAAATGTTTGAGTCAGTGAATCTTTAGGACACTCTTGTTCAGTGAGACAATGTTTGAGTCAGTGAATCCTTAGGACACTCTTGTTAAGTGAGACAATGTTTGAGTCAGTGAATCCTTAGGACACTCTTGTTCAGTGAGACAATATTTGAGTCAGTGAATCTTTAGGGCACTCTTGTTCTGTGAGACAATGTTTGAGTCAGTGAATCCTTAGGACACTCTTGTTTAGTGAGACAGAGTTTGAGTCAGTGAATCCTTAGGACACTCTTAGTCAGTGAGACAAGGTTTGAGTCAGCGAATCTTTAGGACACTCTTGTTGAGTGAGACAATGTTTGAGTCAGTGAATCTTTAGGACACTCTTGTTTAGTGAGACAATGTTTGAGTCAGTGAATCCTCAGGACACTCTTGTTTAGTGAGACAATGTTTGAGTCAGGGAATCTTTTGCAAACTCTTGTTCAGTAAGACAACGTTTGAGTCAGTGAATCTTTTGGAAACTCTTGTTCAGTGAGACAGAGTTTGAGTCAGTGAATCTTTAGGACACTCTTGTTGAGTGAGACAATGTTTGAGTCAGTGAATCTTTAGGACACTCTTGTTCAGTGAGACAATGTTTGAGTCAGTGAATCCTTAGGACACTCTTGTTGAGTGAGACAATGTTTGAGTCAGTGAATCTTTAGGACACTCTTGTTCAGTGAGACAATGTTTGAGTCAGTGAATCCTTAGGACACTCTTGTTAAGTGAGACAATGTTTGAGTCAGTGAATCCTTAGGACACTCTTGTTAAGTGAGACAATGTTTGAGTCAGTAAATCCTTAGGGCACTCTTGTTAAGTGAGACAAGGTTTGAGTCAGTGAATCTTTAGGACACTCTTAGTCAGTGAGACAAGGTTTGAGTCAGCGAATCTTTTGGAAATTCTTGTTCAGTAAGACAATGTTTGAGTCAGCGAATCTTTTGGAAACTCTTGTTCAGTAAGACAACGTTTGAGTCAGTGAATCTTTTGGAAACTCTTTTTCAGTGAGACAGAGTTTGAGTCAGTGAATCTTTAGGACACTCTTGTTGAGTGAGACAATGTTTGAGTCAGTGAATCTTTAGGACACTCTTGTTCAGTGAGACAATGTTTGAGTCAGTGAATCCTTAGGACACTCTTGTTGAGTGAGACAATGTTTGAGTCAGTGAATCTTTAGGACACTCTTGTTCAGTGAGACAATGTTTGAGTCAGTGAATCCTTAGGACACTCTTGTTGAGTGAGACAATGTTTGAGTCAGTGAATCTTTAGGACACTCTTGTTCAGTGAGACAATGTTTGAGTCAGTGAACCCTTAGGACACTCTTGTTCAGTGAGACAGAGTTTGAGTCAGTGAATCTTTAGGACACTCTTGTTCAGTGAGACAATGTTTGAGTCAGTGAATCCTTAGGACACTCTTGTTGAGTGAGAAAATGTTTGAGTCAGTGAATCTTTAGGACACTCTTGTTCAGTGAGACAATGTTTGAGTCAGTGAATCCTTAGGACACTCTTGTTAAGTGAGACAATGTTTGAGTCAGTGAATCCTTAGGAAACTCTTGTTAAGTGAGACAATGTTTGAGTCAGTAAATCCTTAGGACACTCTTGTTAAGTGAGACAATGTTTGAGTCAGTGAATCTTTAGGACACTCTTAGTCAGTGAGACAAGCTTTAAGTCAGCGAATCTTTTGGAAACTCTTGTTTAGTAAGACAATGTTTGAGTCAGTGATTCCTTAGGACACTCTTGTTAAGTGAGACAAGGTTTGAGTCAGCGAATCTTTTGGAAACTCTTGTTCAGTAAGACAACGTTTGAGTCAGTGAATCACATCAGTAAATAAGAGTCAGTAAACTTTAGGATGTGAATGTGATTCCCTTATCTGTTAATCTTATTCATTATGCATTGAGGAATAACATTACAGTACCCTTGTTCAGTAAGTCAGTGTTTGAGTCAGTAAATCTCATTTAGGTCCAAAGATTTAACTGACTTCAACACTGACTTAGTAAACATGATTCACTTGTTTCAAGTTTAATGAGTCAGGGTTTGAGTCAGTTAATCTTTTAGATGTGAATAATAGTTGCTTAATCCATTCACTGAATCACAAGACTCTTTATTGATTCAGTATTTGAGTCAGAGAATTTTATTCAGGTTCAGAAGATTAGAGTTTAGTGTTTGAGTCAGTTAATCTCTTGAACCTAAATGAGATTCGCTGATTCAAATACTTAGTAAACAAGTGTCGGTAAATCGTGTTAGAGTCATCAAATCTCATTTAGGTTCAAATGATTCACTGACTCTAACACTGACTTACTGATGAACAAGAGTCAGTGAATCTTTTGAAAGTGAATGTGATTTACTTCTCCCATGCTCACTAAATCACATTATATTTGTTGATTCAGTGTTTGAGTCAGTGAATTGCATTTAGATTCAAAAGATTAGCTGACTCTAACACTGATTTAGTGAAACAGAGTCAGTGAATCTTTTGCATGTGAATGTGAATTACTTCTTTCTCGTTCAGCGAATCACATTCACATCCAAAAGATTCACTGACTCAAACACTGACTCAAACAACTTGAAACAAGTGAATCGCGTTCACTAGGTCAGTGTTTGAGTCAGTGCTTCTCTTCTGTTCGAAGAATCAGTGTATGAGTAAGTGAATCTTTTAAACCTGAGTGATGTTTGCTTCTCTCTTGTTCAGTGAGTCGATATTTGCATCAGTGCCTTTAAGTCTTAAGTCTCTATAGAAACCAGTGCATCCTTTCATTCATGCTCATTCGGTTGAGTCAGCGAGTTGGATGATTCTTAATGTGAATAGTTTGCTTCGAGAATTTTAGGAAAATTTTAACGTGATGGGTTTAAAAAACTCCTTCTTCGTAGTGGAACCATATAACATTTTTTAACATTTACACGGATCACTGTTCACATTCGAAACTAAACAAAGCACATGCACAATTTCAAACGCACACACACACACACACACACACACTCTGGGGTTGTGTGTAAATGTAATGCAGCTTTACTTTCCCCGGAGCAAGCATTTTCAGTAATTCGTCTGTTTGCATAATTTGCGGGTGCATACTGTAGCGCTGTGTGTTTAAGAGGCTGCTTAGCATACTTCCTCCTTCCCAAAGAGAAAGAAAGAGAGAGAGAGAGAGAGAGAGAGAGATAAGTGCGCCCTCATATTCTGCTGAAGATTTAATCACATCTTCATACACAGATGGATCAATCTTAATGTGCGTAGTGTCTATTATGTAGTGCGTCTCTCTTCCTCTCTTTGTCTTTTCTGCTTATATGTGTGTGGCGTCTATGTGTGTGTGTGTGTGTGTGTCAGTGTAATCTATTTAACCTTGAGTGAGATGCTTTCATATACTGACTCGGGTGTTGTTCAATTATGTGTGTCGATTGTGCGTGAAAATGTCAAGTAGTGGCTCATGTCAGGTTCAGGGAACTTCAATGTTGCGTATTATAAATTCTGAAGTGGCTCAGTGAGTCAGGCCCAAACACTCCCAGCATGCACCAGTGCAGTAGTGAGTAGTGGTGTAATGGGTGGTTGTGGCGTACAGGGGGTGGGGGTTGTCTGGAACGCAGACATGCTCTATAGTTCTTGTGTGTGTGTGTGTGTGTGTGTGTGTGCGCTGGTGGATGTTTAGTACTATCATACTTTTTATCCTGTTTGGTCTGCCAGAATCTTTTTTTTTCTTTTCTTCTTCTTCCCCACATCTGGATGTTGAAAAACGTAATTTTGTTCACCTGGGTGCACTAAATAAACACAATTCTTCTGTTCTGGTCTTAAAATAAACCCTATTTTCATCTTATTAGTCGCAGTCTGACGGCTCAAAGCGGTAAATTATCTTAGCGTGTTTCTTATTTCTTCGCACAAGGGAAAGTTTTCCCCCTGCGTCCTAATCACATTTAACTCACACTTGCAGGGTAATAGTCAGAAAAGTTCGGCAGATTTTCAACGTGTCATTTGGCGTAAAATGTGTTTTGAACGCAGCAACAAGGCTGATGAGTGCGTGTGTCTGTGTGTGTGTGAGAGTGTGTGTAAGAGTGGCATATGCACTGCTTGTATTACAATGATGTGTTGAAAATGTGTGTTGGAGTCACTTCAAGTTTTTTTTCTTCTTCTCACTTTTCACACTCAGCGATTTTCTTTCTTTCTTTTTTTTGTTTTGCACAGAGCCGTGATCACGGGTTTCAGTCAGACTGCACAAACGTAAAGCACGACTCTGAGTGTGTTCCATATCAATAACTTTTTAATCCTGGTTTTATATTATTCTCTTTCAATTCTCCATAAACTCATGAAAGTGTGTGCGCCCTGCTAAAATCCATTTTAGACCATTTTTTAATATTTTACAGGCTTTCTAAGTGAAGATCTACTTTTATATTTCTTAAAATGACCATTAAAATGATTAAAGCAGCATACGTAAGAGTACAAAGTCCAGTGTGATAATATATCATTGATTTATAATAGTATTAATACCACGATTTAAAAAAACATCTAATTCCTCCTTCATTTTTAATGATTATTTTTTTAATGTTCCCATTAAACAGATGTCATATTGAAGAACAATGATGTAAATAAATTTTTATATCATTATCATTTTTTACCAGTAATGTTTTACTCTTATAACTGTGTTCTGCTAGTCCTGGTTTGACACGAACGCTGCTCATATAAACAAAAAGAAAAATTAAATTCTTAATTGAACAAACAGATTTCAAACAAACATTTACTTTCGGTAATTAGTAATTTACTTATTTAGTGTCTACATTTTGACTAATTCATCTGATTATTACTATTTATTACTAACAAGAAATATTGAAATAGTTTTTTAAAATATTTTTTATTTTTATGTTTTATCCCACACACTCACACACGCACACACACACACACACACACAAAAAATATTTAAAACCTCATCATCCTCATCAGTGTTTACACACATGAAGAGGCTGATTAAAAAAAAAACAAGAAGAACAATGAATTGTATAAAACACAATCAAGCAAAAGAAAAAAGAATGAAAAACCTAATTACATATGGAAATTACACGTGTAAAAAAAAAAAGAAGAAAAATCAGAGGCTGTAAAACTCAGATGTGTAAATTAGACAGTGGATGAATAATTCACACTTTCAAATGATTTTTTTTTTTTTTTTTTTTACACATTTCCCGCATGATTTTATGGTTTATCAGGTTGTTTATTTCTAATTACATTCTATAAATTAGAATTAGAAAACTATACAATTTGTTTATTTCCCTAAGTTTAAAATATATGTATATTATTAATAGTTTTTTCATAAAATGATATAAAAGATGTATTTGTTTTATAAAATAAAATATTAATACTATAATACATTTATTTTCATGTGTATTTTTTTTTTTTTTAACTACGTGTTTGATTTCCATCCAGATTTGAACATACAGTACATTAGGAAGTGATTTGACTGTATTTACTTTCAAATTCAAATTTTATATGTCACATACACAATCATACACAGTACGAAATGTAGTGAAATGCTTATACGACCGCCAGTGACCTTAAAAGAGAATTAAAGCTTATAATAAGAAATAAATATAAATAAAAAAAATACGATAGAAAAAATTAAATTGAACTAGGATAAAAATAGAACTAAAAATAGAAATATGCTGTACATAAAAATAGAAATATACTGTACAAAAACATGCAAGAAATTGAGAAATTTTGATATTTTTGGAAGAAAGATGGTGTGCAAATATGCATAAAAAAAAAGTGTTTTTGTGCGAAGGTTATTAAAGTGTCTTTGTTTAATGGTCCAGAATGTAAACGTAAACATGTAGTGTAGATGTGAAGGTAGATGTGCGTGGATTTGTCCATAGTGTCCATGGATGTAAAAAGATTGATCGATTGATTGAGGTGTTAGTTCTGCATAGTGGTGTGGTTGAGAGACCTTATCGCCTGCGGGAAGAACTCTTATTCACATGTGACGAGTTATTACTCGCATGATCACGTGTGCAATAAAAACATGTGATTTAAAAATAAATATATATTTTTTAAAAGTTTGACAAAGTATGAAATGATTGTAGTGAAATGATTTCAGGAGTGAGGAGAAACAGAAATCTTTTTTTTTTTTCTGACCGCTTTCTGTCCTTCCTCCGAGGCTCTCCATCACGCTTTGTTTGTTTTGCTGTGAAAGGCAGGACAACAGAGTGACGGTGTGAAGTGAGTGGAAGTGACCGCTGAGAGTGATTGTGTCCACTCCTCCTGCTCTCACAAGCGCTTTATGGCCGGTTCGCATGCGCTCGATGGACGTGCTCCAACTTTCCTCAACTTCGCTCGTCCTTTCCTCCTTCTCTCTCTCTCTCTCTGGGTCGTTTCTAAGGGGTGTTCCCTGGCAGGAGTTAACATGGCTTGTAATGCACTGTTGCCAGTCGCTCTGTGTCTAAATCGCTGTGATTTATGCCTGCCTTTACAATGGCGGCCACACAGGTCACCTCCTGAGGCTGCGGGGAGTCCCCCCTTTATGTTCCCTCTACTTTTTGATTAAAGTGGAATCTTTACGTTCCCACAGGTTGTCCCAGCCACACCGTCAACGTCGTGTTCGACTCCCAAGCGAGGACCTTATTACGCCAGATTTCCAAACTGGACCGACGTCCATCTTTCACATATGATGCATGAATCCTAAAGAAACCAGAAATCGCTTTAACCAGGATCGCATAAAGTTCGAGGTGCGAAAAAAAAAAAAAATCATAAAAAAAATCCAACAGTACATGTCATGTCTTTGTGCTTCAGGATGGCACGAGTGACAAGGTAAAAAAAAAGAGAGCAAGGAGAGAGGGAGAGAGTGCTGCGAGAGATAGCGAGAGACGGAAAGTGTTTATGAGAGAGAGATAATGAGTGTGAGAGCTAGTGAGCGAGTGTGTGAGTGAGTGAGAGAGAGAGAGAGAGAGAGAGAGAGAGAGAGGTAGGGAGTGTGAGGGAGTCTCGCTGCATTGTGTCCCAGGCTGAATGCGGCCCTTTATGAAGAACGCTTAAAAGGACATTGTGGCCGGGCCGAGCCGCTGTCTCCACAGCAACAGCTCAGGAGCGCGCAAAACTCGGAGATAATGGACTGAGAGGGAGCGCGAGAGAGAGAGAGAGAGAGAGAGAGAAAAGAGGAGTGGAGTTCCTTCTCTCTGCGCCGCTTCCCGCACGGAATTCCCTCTGTTTCTGCTCAGACAAGGACTGAAGGAAAGAGAGAGAGAGAGCTAGAGAGATAGTAGTGGACAAACTTGTGTGTTTTCTACTTTGTGTGTGTCTGTGTGGAAGGAGAAGGAGAACAAGAAGAAGAAGAGGAAAGCACAGATGCAGAGATGTTCTCCAAGGGTACAGTCTCAGCCCGTGACTCTTTTGTCTTTATCCCCTCAGAGGCTGCTCAAGCGAACCATGCTGCTGCTCTCGACTCCACCAGCTCTGAGATAATGCAATGCCTTACGGTAAGTGGACAGTTTTACAGTTTTTTTTTTTTGCACAAAGAAAAAAAAAACAAAGCAAGAAATTGACTTTCCTTTGTGTTTGTATTTGCGTGATGATGTGGCCTCAGTTTCACCCTGTCCACCTCTCAAACGTGCATGCTTCAGATCTTACACCTGATCCTCTGGTACATGATATAAAGAGTGCAGTAACAGATCTTCAATCCTGGTTTTAGGTGCAACTGCTAATTTCCCCAGAGCAGATTTTATTCTCACACTTCAGGTGTGAACCTGCAAAAAAAAAAAGAAGCGCCCCTGCACACCTCGGGTGACGGGAGAGCGGCGTGTTAATGTACTGTATCACGTCACAATGAGACAATACAATACCTAGAATAAGGGCTCGGCTGGAGCGGTGCTGACGTGTGGGAAAACGAGCGGAACCATGAACTTGGGTTGGGTCCGTCACACTTTGATCTGTCGATTCTGGGTTCGAATAGGGGCGGGGCTTATCCTCACAGGTTTGCTTTCACATAGGAAAATGTGTTCTGAAACCGTTACAGCAGGTGTGTGTGTGTATGTGCAAAATGATCAGTTTCATCTTTTTTTGAAAAACAGCACATTTTATATGCACAGCTTTTTTTTCTTCTTCTTTTTTTTTTTACAGTGTTCTCGAAACAGGAAGTAATGCGACAAGTTAAACCATTTACATCACTCTACAGAATTCTCACCATAAAACGTGATAGACTTCCTTTGCTTTTGTTTCCAGTCCAGTATTAGCTTCCATCTTAACAAAGATGCGATTATACCCTTCTTGGTCGAACCTGAATGCAAAACTGCGAGGGGCGTTCAAGTCAAACCGGGACTTAAAAAAAAAGCGTTTGACATGTACTGTACAGAAGACTTTAAGCACTTTACAGTGATGAGACTCTTAAAAAAATAACGGTGTCAAGTTTTAAAGAAGGCCGTACACTTGTGATTGACGCTCCCGGCCGAGGTGACTCGGAGCCCACGAACGTTTCCATGAACGTTTCTAAAACTGATGAGTAACTTGTGCCACCTTGCAGAAGAAAGACATTTCCACATGTTTGGGTCATTAAGGGAGTTCCTGGGAGGCCAGCGTTTCAGACGTGAAGCAGGCAGTCCGATCATGGCCTGCCCTGATGGGATAAGTGCTTCAGTGTAGCAGGGGATTACATAGAGAAATAAAGGGAGTTTCTTTACTCTCAGAACTGTGATCTGTTATTCTGCGCAATTGAAAATCCCGGCTTGACTTGAACATTACTTGAATTAGCACTTACCGCTGTGCTTGATCACCTGCGTCTACTTCCTATTGCAAGGAAAGTAATCGGAAAATTTCTGATCTTACTATTGATGTCATCATTCCCTAGCAAAAAGTACCATAATACATAATAATGCATCATATTTAAAGAGCATTTGCCTAAATTTTGACTAGTTTTTGCATTATGCCAACGTAATTATCATTAATCGTGTTACTAAATTGTATTTTAAACCAATATAATCGCACCATAACATTGCGATAATGCGTGATACAATAATAATAATAATAGTAAGTATATACTGTACACATTGTCCAACCTTTGATCTCTGACACTTTCAGAAGATTTCATCCCATGAGCTGTTTCTTCTTTTTTTGACCCTGATAAAACAAACATTGCTGGTTAAAAGTGAGGCTTTGACTCGCTCCCTCTCACTTCAGGCCTTTCCCAGGATTACAGCTGATTTCATTTAGCAATTAACGAACTCCAATTTGTGTATGAATGGCCTTTTCACTTGGTCGCTCCAATGCCACAGCATGTGAACATGAACTTTTATAGAGTTCATTGCGAGGAGAGCGTGTGTGCGTGAGTGTGTGTATGTGAGTGTGTGGGTCAGAGAAGCTGAGTGAGCGAGAAACCCTCTGAAGCTTGCCTTGCTCGCGCTCTTCGTCCTTAAGTCTGCCTGCAGAGACTCGTTCAGGCTGATGAGGGGAAACTCGGAGCGTGAGTCAGGAGCCGAGGGTCTCCTTTGGCTCTCTTTCCTGCGTTCCACTTCACTTCCTACTTAACGCTCTTAACTCCACTCTGTGCTGGTGTGAGGGAGTGTGTCAGAGAAACCCCACTGGTTTTGTTTCCATTCAACTGTCACAGACTCAGTCAGTGTGCAACTTTCCAGGTGGGATCGACTCCACTAAAACTTTCTTTTAGCTGTAGTATGTGGTACAAAGATGCCTGCCGCACTTATCTGGGGTTGTCTGGAGCATCACTTCTGCATGTTCTTAGAAATGAATACTACATAATTTCATGATAGGAGATAAACGTCAGGAGTAACAATAATGAACAGGATTAGGAATGAGTATATTGGAGGGACAGTGCAGGTAGGGGACAAAGTTAGAGAGGCCAGATTAAGATGGTTTGTAGGGATGAGGGGTACATTGGGAGACGAATGTTAGAGATGGAGCTGCCAGACAGGAGGAGAAGAGGACGGCTTAGGAGGAGGTTTATGGATACGGTGAGGGAGGACATGCAGGAGGGAAGATGTGGTAGATGGAGTGCTGTGGCGACCCCTAAAGGGAGCAGCCGAATGACGAAGAAGAAGAAGAAGAAAAACATCAGGTGTATGGTACCAATTAACCGACTTAAACAATTAACATCAGATAGTTATTGAGTAGTAACATGGTTAGGGGTTTAAAACTGAAATGCCGCGACCTGGTTAGACTGGTTCCAGCTGGTCCGGTTGGTTCTAACCAGAATCTTTGATTATGACTGGTCATGCTGGTTCGATCTAGTCATGCTGGATCTGAGGAAGGCTGTTTATAGATGATCATGTTGGTTCTAGTAAGCGTTGTCGCCTTGCACCACCAGGGTCCGGGTTAGATTCCCACCTCAGGGTCTGTGTACATGGAGTGTGCCCTGTGTTTTTGTTGGGTTTTCTATAGGTACCCACAGTCCAAAGACATGCAGATTAAGCTAATTGGAGTTCCTAAACTAACTAAAGTGAGTGAATGTTGAGTTGAAGTCCTACCACATAAAAGGTCATAAAATTGGGAATACATAGAGTGGTCACCCCTGGGCTTGACAGTCCCTAAATAGACTGCAGAGGTTCCTAAATGGATGGATGGATGGATGGATGGATGGATGAATGTTGGTTCAGGTTGGTTCCAGGTGCTTTTCAGGTCTGTTCTATTTTTTCTAGATCAGCAAATACATTTGAATGGAAGGTCCAATCATGAAAGCAACAATCATGAAAACATTTTGCTTTAAAATTGTAATACATAAACATTGGGAAACATGATTGTACCATCTAACAGACGTTGTTTCAAAAATCTGAACCATGAAACTAGCTTTCTCTTGCAAAACTACGCATCAACTATAAACCAGGCCTTAGTGCAAACTATTAAGATTAAATGATACACAATGCACTTGTGCTTTTACAGTACATCATTTCTAGTCTTGAAATCAGATGTGTATGTTCAACAGTAATCATTCGTCACGTCCAACGAATGTTGGTAGAACCGGTATCAAAGCTGCAGCTGTTTTTTTCTTACGAGAAAAGATATTTAGAGTTTATTCATTTTAGAGAATGTGAAACTTGTACAAGGTTGCGGCAGAATCTTTTCAGATCTGGTTTACCAACTTAAGGCTTTTCAGACCTGGAATGTCCCTCAACCGAATTGAGCAGGGTTTCTTTTTTTATACACCATTGAGGTTTTCCTTCAGTAAGGGTAAGTAAAGCTTCTCATTAATCTCTCTGCTCTTGCCAAGCTACACTCAGGTTTGTTTAAATTCGCTGGGGCGTATCCTGAGTGGTATTGGCTACTGTGCAAGGTAGTTTTTACATTTAACATTACAACAATCTGACTTCCTGTTTATTAAAGTCTTGAGCCAGCCCTCATTTGCTCATCTCTCTCTCACACACTCACCTTCTATACCGCTTAATCCTGTATAAAGGGTCGCAGGGGGCCTGGAGTCTATCCCAGATGACTTAGGGCACGAAGAGGGGTACACGCTGGATGAGATGCCAATCCATTGCAGGGCGCACACACATATTCACACACTACCTTATCTGCATTACGTTTTACAAAGTTTTTATCTCATTATACATCTGAGTAGTTGAGGGTTAAGGGCCTCGCTCAAGGGCCCATCAGCAGCAACTTGGCGGTTGTCGGGTTTGAACCTGGGACCTTCTGAACCGTAGGGCAATGCCTTACCTAGGGGTGGGAGGAAGCCATAGTACCTGGAGGAAACCCACCAAGCATTGGGGAGAACATGCAAACTCCATGCACACAAAGGCGAGAATCGAACCCAGACCCTGGAGGTGCAAGTCAACAGTATGAACCACTAAGCCACGGTGCCGCCTCATTTTCTCATATTAAATATGTGGATTAAATAAATAATAGGATTGAATGTTTTAAAGTGGCTGAAGATTGAATAAAAAGTTGGTTGTTTATGTAACAACCTCAGCAGCCTCATTTTCCCTCTCGTCTATTCCGATCATTCAGCATTCAGCATCATCAGTACACTAATCACCGGATTGATCGTCTGTCATCATCTGCACCTGTTTCTCACTGGGTCATGCATTAAGTTAGATGTTTTAAGCTTGAATGATTATTAGATCACTGTGTGGCTTAACGGACAAAAAAAACATTCAGTTAACCTGCTCAGGTACAGGGACTGGAATGAAAATGAAAGACAAAAAGTTGCCACAAATCCGAGCCCAAAAGGTCCTTCAGAAAGCCTGGAGAAGTATTTCTCAAGTTTACATTAAAAATACAAGTAAGTCGGACTCTGGAAAAGAGCAAAATATGAAGAAATGAAGGGTGCTTAAGGCTTTTGCACAGTGCTGTACTTCAACATGAAATAAAAAGCTAAGAAGCCACTTCAAAAGACCTTTAAAGTTTCTTTTATAAATAGGCTTCACCTCCCATCTGAAAGCTTTATGAGCTCTAACTACAGTACATGGCATGGAGTGGCAGAGTCTCAGAGTCTTCAAAATTTAAATTAAGGATTAATACATAATAATAATAATAATGTAGTATTAATAGTATAATAATTCACTTGGTCATTGTTTTAACAAAAAAAAAAAAGTCACTTAACTTTGATTTGAATCCCTTAGTTCTTGTGACTGTCTGCAGATCTGTAGTTCTGTGCTCTGTTTTGGACTAAAGTTAAAGTGGTTGAAATATTTGAAGCACTCACGGTATAAAACCGTAGCAGTGTTTGTTATGACATTTCAATAGCGCAGGCCTCATGACAATGTTCATTTCAGTTTACACACTCGTCTAGATGTGGCAGGAGACTGCACATGGCTGTGAATTAGTCAGAGGTGACCATAGTAATCTGTAGCCAGGGCCAAAACACAACCAAACCTTGTAATGGAAATTGTTAGATGGGTACATCTTGATTAATTTTGAATCATCTTTTAACGAGCTGAATCTTCTCCTAACATAGAGTGAGATCTGCCTATTTATTTTTTAAAGCTATATATTTATATCAAAGTGATAGCATTTCAGAGATGTTAAAATCTGAAGTGCTAGTTTTCCCTTCATAACATGGATCTACAGTTACTGCTCAAATCTGAGAAAGGAAAGCCATCCTGACTAGCTAGAACAAGCTTGAGGTAAACAAAACCCAGATAAATCATTAAACCTGATGAGCTGAAGCCAGTCTGATCCATTTTGACTAACTAGAACTTGACTGTCTGGTTAGAACCATCATGATCAGCTAACATACTACTGTATAAACCTGATAAGATAGAACCATAATGACCAGCCTGACTGGTTAGAACCAGCATGACTGTTAACACAAACAGTCTGTTTAAGAGCCAGCATGACCATAAAGAACCACTCTAACCAGTTGGAATCAGCATGAGCCGCTAGAGCCAGTGCGACCACTTACAACCTGAATGACCAGATAGATTCAGCCTGCCTGAGAACCAACATAACCAGGTCTGACCAATTAAAACCACAATGACCAGCTATAATCCGCCTGACCAACTAGAACTGGAATGACCAGTTACAGTAGAACCATCCAGCAGGACCAGAACAGCCTTCTTCAGTAACAACTAGCCTGGATGTCACAATCTGAAAGGTAGGAGGGAGATCAAGACCAGAAGGTGGCGGTAATGCAACACTGTGAATGCCAACTAACTGTAAACTTCAAGAAGACAAGATGAGAAGACCAGCATGGCCAGATAGAACCAGGCTTACAGTACCACTTACGACCAGCATGACCGGTTGACCATTCAGAAACAGTCTGTCTGGTTGGAAATAGTATGATTAGATAAAAACAGTCTGGCCAGTTAGGATCAGCATGAAGCAGTAGAGCCAGTCCAACCAATCAGAACCAGCAATTAGAACTGTTAAAACTACAATAATGAGCTTTGATCAGCCTGACCAGCTAGAACCAGCATGACCATTTAGAACCAACCAGACTAGTCAGAACCAACATGTCTATATATAAACAGCCTTTTTCAGAACCAGCATGACCACATAGAACCAGTCTGATTAGTTAGTATCAGCCTGTTCGGCTAGAACTCGCATTATCATTCTGCCTGGTTGGAACCAACCTTTCTGGTTAGAACCAGCATGACAAGGTAAAACCAGTCGGACCAGTTACAATCAGCATGAGCCACTAGAGCCTGCATGACCAGATAGAACCAACCTGTCTGAGATCCAACATGACCCCATGGAACTGATCTGACAAGTTAAAACCACAAGGATGAGCTCTGATCAGCCTGACCAGCTAGGACCAACATGACCAGTTAGAACCAACCCAACTGGTTAGAACCAACATGACTAGTTATAAACAGAACCAGCATGAACAGATTGACCCAGAAACAGTCTTCCTCAGTCCCACCTACTGGAACCAGTTGGTTCTGGTTTGTTAAAACCAGTTTGACTAGCTAAGACCAGCTAGACCCAATCTGCCTTTTTAGAACCAGTCTCTAAGTATCCGAAAGCCCTTTAAAGCCATTAAACCTGACCAGCTGAAGTGGGAAACAAGCTAACTTGCTGTTTCGTAGCACAACGCATGCTAACACAATGCAACTTTAATAGTGCGCTGTTTCCTGAGTTGCTAAAGAGATGTCATATTTTAAATTACCATAAATAATTAAAATACAGCAACTCTGTGGTTAACATCCAGCTTAATTCTGGATTCATAACATATTCATGCCTGTTTTTTCCCCCCTATTTTAACGTCACTCTCTCTATAATGAGTCAGCCCGTAATGGTTCTCGGTGGCAGCTTGCATGGTTTAGTGAAGTGGAACTTGTCTCCGCTTTGATTTGCTCTTCTATTTAGGTCAGCTTTATAGACTCGCTCCTTTTCACAGGGTCTCCGCTTGACAAAAAAACAAGGGTCTGTGGATCACCCGACTAAAGAAAGGCGAGCTCAAGGCTGTGTCCGATCCCTCCTTCTGCCAGGCTTTTGAGAGCTTCGGGGCTCTTCTTTCATGCCGGGTCTCGTTAAAGGCCACCCTCCTCCCTCGTTTTTTTCTCGATTTCTATGAATAGACAATAAAAAAGGAGGAAAAGGAGCGCTTGAATAGGGTTCGGTGCCAGGCTGATGCCGCTCAATGGGTTTCTATGAGCAGGAAAAAAAAACATGATGCTGCCGGATGGTGATGGCGTAATGCTGTAAAGTTAACGTTTAAGAAAGAATACAGTCCAGGGTGTGCCGCTATAGGAAACGAATCAAGCGTGATGTTGTGATTTGTGTATACAGTATGTGAAATTTGAATTTATAGTCAGATTTAATGTTCCTGGTTCTGTTCTCATTTACGGCTAATCCGGTAACTGTGACTGAGAACGTAATGATGCCTGTATAAAAAAATAGTGACATTGTAGACTCATTCCCTAAATGTTACAAGAAAAATGTCCTTATAGAAATATTTTGTTTTGTTGAATAACCAAACTTTTTTAATTTGTTTATTATTATATATAAGTTTTTTGCTAACGAATATAAGTTAACCTTTGTGGGCGTAAGCAAAGCAGGCGTTCAAAAAAACTTAACATTATCAGCATAGTTTCTCAGAATACTTCCATATTTCACTCAGCTTTCTCAAATATTATTGCATGTTTCAGTAAATAAATAAAGAATTTTTACGGGAACATAAAAGCTTAAAGTATGCATAAGAAAGAAAAACACACTTGGTGCTTAAATATTGCATGCTCGCCAGATTTGTGAGAGTTTTTCATTGTCCAACGCGTGCCAAAAGCTTTGTAATTTGGACACTTAAAGTGTAAATGTCATGCCGCATGATAAAAACGACGTAACGGATTCAGTATGTTGTTGGTTCAGATACAGGAGTCGCACATTATCAGGTACTTAGCAGTCCGCTTGATCTTGTTGCTGAGTAAATAGTTTTAGGCCGGCATCCATAAATATTGCAAACGCTCCGAATATGCTTCTCTTGTGGAAACGCGCGGTTCTCGGTTTTCCCACGTCAATAACATCACAGCGTTTTGCTTGTTTTAAAAGTTACTCGCTCTGTGAGAGTCCCAAATTGGCTCCAGAGGGCTGATGGTTTCCAGGACACGCTCTGTGTTTGAAGTCGGCTTGCGAGACTCTTCCTTCGTGTGTCTGGATGTCAAACACAAGGCTGAATGAGAAGAGAGAAAGAATGTGTGTGTATCTGTGTGTGTGTGTGTTTGTGTGCATGCTTCTGAGCTTCTGTACATAGCAAGTATGAACAGAAAAAGAATTGAGGGACAGAAAGAAAGAACGAGAGAAATGTCAAAAATGTGGGACTGACTTCAAATTTCGAACCCCAGCACCACCAAGTTGCCACTGCTGGGCCCCTGAACAAGACCTTTACACCTCAACTGCTCAGATGTATAATGAGATATGGAGATCCGGATAAGGGCGTCTGTCAAATGCTTTAAATGTATTTTTGACAGTACTATGGTGCTTATTTGCTAAAGTAGTACACATAGCAGACTGTGGAACATGGGCCTACCAAGCCTAGGGGCTGTAGTCCAACTAGGGACCGTGAAGGCCAACCCTTTGTATTTACTCCCATTTTCACAACCACGGTAGGACCTCCAGTTAACATTCACTCACACTACGGGTAATTAAATTTTCCTAGTTATGCATGTCTTTGGACTTTGAGAGGAATTTATAAATATTATGGTTCGATTTCAGATTTTGTTGCAGTTCTAAACAATCTTATTGTAGCAAGCATTTTATTTTATTTCAACAACTTTGCTCCTACCACTAAATGCCTGGCAGTATGTGAATAATGTGGAGCGTGCAACCTATAGGATTAAAGCAGATCTGCAACATTGCAAATGATTACAGTACATATATAAATTAAAACATGATACTGTACATGGATTGCCACAAAATAAAATTGCTACATGTGACGGAATCATAACATTAATTAACATTAATTAAATACCATAGTGTATCTTGAAGATCGTGATATTACATACAATGATATGGTACTGCCTTGACTATACCACAGCACTAGGTTGTACTTACACATCTAATACGGTACAGTGTGTATGATTATATTATATTAGTATGAATATAATTTTGGAACTTTGGTAGACTCTGCGGCACCCAGCGTACAGTGGTACTGCATACAGTATACAGTACCATAGTGCAACCATGGTACCCAGTGAAGTGGCACAGTACCTACTGATAGTACCTAGTGATACTATGGTACAGTATGTGCTTTAGTTAACTATAGTCATCTATAGTACTATATGTACCATAGTAAAATCTCTTATTGGTATTGAGCGCATGGATCTGGAGATAAAACTGAAGGATCAGGGATTAAACCTAAAGCAAACCCCTTGGACACAATCATGGCTAAAAGTTTCTTATACAGTTCTCCCTTGGGATGTGATACGCTTGCAAATTATTCAATTGCATATTAATAATTCATGGGTATTTGGTCGGACATGAGTTATGAGGATGTAGTGCATATCAGTATTTAGACCTAAGCATGGTGGAATGGTGGCCAGGGTGGAGAGTTCGATTCCCACCTCGGGGTCTGTGTGCATGGAGTTTGCATGTTCTCCGGTTTCCTCCCACAGTCCAAAGACATGCAGATTAGTCTAATTAGTGTTCACAAAGTGCCTGTAGTGTGTGAGAGTGTGTGTGTGGCCTGTCATGGATTGCCATCCTGTCGTGCCTGATGCCTGAAGTCTCCTGAGATCCTGAATATATACAGTATAATGAATTAGTGAGTAAGAATTATGAGCATTTCAAAAGTTTTGAATTTGATTTTGTTCAACTTTAATGTCGATGTCCGCTCGAGTAAGGAGCAGGATTGAGTGGTAGTAGAGAATGAAATCCAGCGAAGCTGTCTTAAGAGTTTTAATCCTGTGAATAGAGGAGCTCGGGTTCACAACCCAACTCTGTATACAGTATGTGCAACTTTCCCAAAGTAAATATTAAAATAACTTAAAAAAAAATTTTATACAAAAGTTTGTCATTACTATGAAGCTTTTATTTCAGATCCTAAAAGCAACTTTTGAGAGAGTTATTAATATCCCTCTAAAAAACAAAACAAAACCAAACAATATTTGAGCTTTCCTATACTGCAAAAACATTAGTAGATAATAAAATCACCCAACGAGTGGACAGGAAGTCCAAGTCCTCGTTCGCTTGCCTAACGAGGGTAGGTGTGTTCTCTGGATAAGGCTTGAGGGCAGGTCGGAGGGGTGTGTGTGTGTGTGTGTGAGGTGCAGGGGCCACTTCCTGCTATTCTTTTCCCAAATTGGGCTCGCATGAACACTTTTGGCCAAGTGCAGATTAGCTGGAGCTGCTGCCGCAGGAGCTGCTGATCTGAACGCCTGTCTCGTCTCGTCCCCTCCCGAACGCTCATCAGGCACTGCAGAGGGCCGACACCGTGTGAGTGATGCTGCACACCATCCAGGGGCTGTGTAGGGTCTGCATCGACTGCGCGCTACCTCAGGTCAGTGTACAGAAAAGGGAGATGGGGAGAAACAGAGACGGACAAAGAGACTGACAGGGAGAGAGCAAAAAAACAAACAAACCAGACAGATAGTGAGACTAATGGAGAGTCATACAGACAGAAAGACAGGAATGCAGAGTTATATCAGAGACGGCTATTTAGATGGACAGACAGACAAGGATACACAGATAGATACAGTAGTTACGCAAAGTTTCCAGTGAAACAGGACATTCTGAATATAAAAGCTTTAGAGCTGGGAAAGAGAAACCCAAAAACCAGTAAGACCGACAAACAGACAGACAGACAGACGATCAGACAGGCAGACAGACAGACAAAATACAGTATGCATGAGATAAGACAGAGAGAAAGTGCGAAAGACAAACAGATCAGTCAGATGAAATGGACAGAAGGACAAACAAACAGACTTGGATTTAGATAAGAGACAGGGAGACAGAGACAGAGAAATTAACAAAATGACAAACATATTTAGATTAAGATATTGCCGATAGACAGATAAACAAGTAAAACAGACATACTTATTAGGATAAGAGACAGCAAGAGATAGAGAGAGAGAGAGACAGACAGACGACAAAGATAGATAGATTAATAGATAGATAGATAGATAGATAGATAGATAGATAGATTGATTTAGTGAGATTTATAATCAGATAAGGAGACAGCGAGTGTCTGAGAAATAATTTGTCACAGTTGATCAGTTGAGATGAAATATGCGAAGATCTAAGAGGCACAGAGTGTACAAGAGAAACAGACAGACAGACAGACAGACAGACAGATTCTGACTGAATACCCTGAAAATCAGTAACATTATCACGTTTGTTCTAATACGTCATAGTTTCTATAGTAACAGCTCATTCAAGGGGAAGCTTCAGATAAACAGATAAAAGGTTGCTTTCAAAGAAAGAAAATGTGTCATTTGTAATACTCGAGGGGCGTTTGTCCTGCACAATTAAAAGCCCCGGCTTGACTCAAATATTAGTTATGAGAGTAAACACTTCCTTCATTTCTCTCTATAATCTCCTGCTACACTAATGCACTTACCCCCGCGTTCCACTAGTGCTTGGACACCATCAAGGTAGAAAGTTGTCTCATGCCTGAAACACTGGCCTCCCAGGAACTCCTTTAATGAACCAAACGTGTGGAAATGGCTTGGAGCGTGGTCAGAACTGAACCTAAATGGGTTCCTGTAAAGTCTACACAACCGTAAGCGTTCTAGTTTTACACTAATAGGAGAAAAGATAGATAGATAGATAGATAGATAGATAGATAGATAGAGAAATAAGTGCAGGAATGTCGATTTATCACGGATATTACTTAAATGAGAACAGGAACTAACTTGTCTTATGGACTCTCCACAACTATACACCATTAATCATGTAACGTGACGTTCAATAATAAATAAAGCATCGTGATATGGCATATGACATCACACCAAGTTGGCGTTGATTCTTTTCGTATAACAACGTGTCTTCTTACATCTCATGCATCGTCTTCATGGTAGATTCCCGCGAATTAAAGAAATTGTCCATGAGTGTGTGCTGTGAGATGAACAGACCAAAAGATCAATAAAAAAAAGACAGATAGATAGAGAAAGCGAGAGGAAATGAAGGATGTGGAATTTTTTAAACCATGAATTATTTATGCAGAAACATGAGAAAGCAAGCGAACAGATTGACACACATGAACACACTCACACTTATCGATCGTACAACCACACCGAGTTAATGCACGATTTAACCCGTGCGCTATAACACACTCATGGACATGCTTTCACACACCGTGACACTCGCACCATGTGTGTGTGAGGAGTACTGTATGTTCACCATGACTCTCATCTCCACTGGCCTTAATCTGAGCATCAGGCATGAGTGAACCTGGCTCTGTGTGTGTGTGTGTGTGTGTGTGTGTTCACTCAGTGAAGCGAAAACTGTACTACGCTTGCCTCATCATTGAAAACACACTACTTTTTTATTTATTTATTTTTTCACTTACTCCGTGCTCTCATAACTCAGCACAACTGAACGCTCGATCCTGATTGGTCAGCAGGTTTGAACTCTGACGGCGGTACAAGTAAATCAATACATGCTTTTTATTTGAATCTTTATTATTTATATAGTAATAAAACAGGTATATGATGAAGATTTGCAACGGTCCTGAACGGTCTTGCCTCTCGGATGCTGCGGAACGTTATTATGCAACTATGAATAAAAAGTAAATGTCACTGTTCAATAAAGAACAACAAGATATCAGAGGAATACGTCTCAGAGTAAGAAAATAATCCACTTCCCCAGGTTGTGTGTGTATATTGGAGTGCGAGGTTTATGTCTGATCCATGTTCAGTTTCCTCCGTCTACTTCTCGCGCATCACTAGAGACCGTCTTTGTCTCCCTCTTTAATCCCTTCCTCCTCTTATTAATTCTTTCTCCGTTACTATTCCTCTGATGTCCTCCTGACATTTCTCTAACCTTTCTACGCCTGTCTCCAACTGTTCCTGCGTCTTTGTTTCGTCCTTTTCTTTCTTCCCGTCATCCGATCTGTCAGACTAATCTCGAACTGTAGCTTCGTCTTGAGAACAGCCACATGCACACACTCTCTAAACTGTGGACCCTCTAAACTGTCGCTCCAACACACTACTTCTCCGCACACGTGCCTGTCGTATGCACGATACTGTATATTGGTGTAATATCGTCAATAAAACATCGCTGTTATAGGAAAACAATCGAAAACACAGCGGTGTAATAAAGCTGAGTTACTGCTGACACCCGGAAGGTGATAATTTTCCGGAGAAACAGAAGATCCTGGAGTGTTTTCCTCTCCTTACAGAACATTTATACTATAAACTGAAATATTACCCCCTCCTGACCAATCAGGATCCAGACAATGACAAGCACTGTCATTATAAAATCAGTTAATATTACGCTTGCAGAGCACGCACACTTTGTTTTTATTCCTTACATAACAGCTCGCCTTTCTGCCGTGGTGTAGAACAATGTCCCAGCTCAGCAGATCAGCTGGAAATGATTCACTTGTATTGAGGCAGACTGTTAGTTTTGGCACTCATAATGACATTATTTGAATATATATATATATATATATATGTGTGTGTGTGTGTGTGTGTGAGAGTGTGCGCATTTCCTCATCAGATTTCCATGCAAATCTCTCGTCTTCCTGACTCTCTCTCTCTCTCTCTCTCTTACTGTGTACCATATTTTCTGGGTCAGATATTTCCCCGTCTCTATCCAGTAATGCACTAAATGGAAAAAGTAAAAAAAAAAAGAAGAAAGAAGTATTTTCATAGTTTGATATTACATATAAATATTGCAATATTTGTTAACGCACCAGCATGATGCAGTGTGATGACGCATCTACAAATAAATTTACGCATCGTATTACATGTGGAACTTTCTGCTCCTTCACTGGAGTTGTGTGAAGTTATCGATTTCTACTAGAGGTGTGAAATACACAACTGGTGATTCTAATCACCTCAACAGCAAGGGAAGGACGTACTCAAGTGTGTGTGTAGCTCAATTTTTAACCCCTAACCCACATACCCTAGTTCCTAACCTCTAGCTCTAACCCTTACCTCTAACTCCCAGCCTCTAATCCCTAACACTAATCCAAACCCTTAACCTCATCCCTCTAACCTCTAACCTCAACTACCTAATATAAACTTAGTTGCAAAACTCAAAAGAAATAGTTTGGACTTGTAATTGTAATCATCTAAACAGCGAGCCAAGGAAATCCACTTATGTTCGTGTGTAACTTGATTCTGAATGCAACAAACTTCCCAGAAGTAACCCTGACCCCTAACATCAATCCTCTAACCCCATCCCCTAATTCTACCCTTAACTCGTAACCTTAAGCCCCTTACCTTACACTTAACCCCTAACCTCAATCCTCTAACCGCATTCTAACCCCTAACCTCAAGCCCTTCATCCTACACTTAACCCCTAACCTTAATCCCCTAATGCTACCCTTAATCACTAACCTTAAGCCCCTCACCCTACACTTAACCCCATAACATAAATCCCCTAACCCCTGACCCTACCCCTAACCTCTATTCTCAAACACTTGCCCCTAGTGTATAATCCCTACCCCAACTCTTTACCCAAACCACCAACCTTTAAACCTCTAACCTGAGTTATCTAACCCTAACCCTAAACCCAAACTTAAATTCCCTGACTCTAACCTCTAACCCCTATCCCCTAACATCCATAACTTTAAACCCTTGACCTCAGTCATCTACAGTAACCCTGACCCCAGGGGGTAATATTTCAGTTTATAGTATAAATGTTCTGTAAGGAGAGGAAAACCTTCCAGGATGTGCTGTTTCTCCGGAAAATTATCATAAATCCCTATTTCTACCCTTAACCTCTAACCCTAATCTTGAACCCTAACTTTAATACCTAAATGGTAACTCTTTACCCTACCCCCTAACCCTGACTCTAACATTAACCACATTATTAACCCGAACCCCTAAACCCTAACCGTACGTCCATCGAATCTCCAACAACATAATGGCCTTACTGTATGTTATGAAATGTTTTATTGCAAAACTCAAAATTGTACAAGCAAACCACAAAAAAATCCAAAGTAAATCCTCACTTGATTTGTGTTTATTGTCTTTTGTTTGCTTTTGCATATAAGTTCCAAGCAATTTTCAAAATGTTACTCTTATCTCTAAGTACCATCACTTAAACACTGTTTAAAAAGTTTTTTTTGGGGGGGGGGGATGGGGGGTGTTGGGGTTGTTAACCCAAATACCCAAGAAACAGACAGGTCTTTAGTCATTGCTTAGAGATTCCCAGGGACTCTGTCGCTGTTCGGACATCTAGAGACAGATCTTTATTCCCCTACCCAGGAGTCCGGACAGAGAACAGTCTAGATGCGTGACCTCCTCGATCTCTGAGAGATGTTGGGAGCAGCCGAGCAGTTCTGGAGGAAGGGAAGGGAGGGGACGTGGTGCGGTGCGGTGCGGGGTGTGATTAGAGCTGAGAGGTCCCGTGTGTGGGTGCTGGGACGTTTTTAGCTTCGTAGGCTAAACATCAGTGGTGTGATTTGATGTGGGCAGCTGCGGGAGGCCAGTGCAGGGAGCGGAGAAGTGGGGTGGTGTGGGAGAACTTCCTAGCTGAAAGCAAGTCGTGAGACAGAGTGAGCAATGTGAGGGACCGTAGTATTAAGTGATACTGCAGATGATATTTCACATGCCAAAAAAAGGACTTTTTTAGGACACATATTAATTTCTTTTTTATAAATTACAGTTCTTTAATATTCTATAGTGTATAAGTACGAGACAAACAAATAAAGAATGAACGCAAGCCTCGACATTCTTTATATTACTTTTTCCCTGTCCCACTCCTTTCTTTTGTGTGTGTGTGTGTGTGTGTGTGTGTGTGTGTGTGGGAGGCATATGATTATGACTTATGCAACAGAAGCTTAAGCCTGCAGCTCAGTGTATTGTGTGTACATTGTGCATTGTGTTTGCAATATTTTTGCAATAGTTTTGGTGACTTAAGTGTGTGTGTGTGTTGTTTGAGGGCGTATGTGTGAGTCAATGTGTGTTTTACAGTTGATCCCACTGTTATTAGTTGGGTACTGAGGTGTCAAACCCTCAGATATCCAAGAGGTGGCAGTACTGCATATTAATAATGTGTGTGTATGTGTGTGTGTGTGTGTGTGTGTGTGTGTGGTCTAGGTGACCATCCTTCGAGGAAAGGACGGCTATGGGTTCACCATCTGCTCTGACTCACCCGTACGAGTCCAAGCTGTCGATCCAGGCAAGGACCTCGCTTCACACACACACACACACACACACACACACACACAGTTTAACTGACTCATGCTGCTCCGGAGTCTATATGTCTACAATGCATTGGTTTAAAGAAAATGTGTGGGTGCGTAGTGATAGATAGACCTCTAGAATTTGTAAATGTGTGTGTGTGTGTGTGTGTGTTCAGGTGGTCCTGCAGATCTGGCTGGCCTCAGACAGCTGGATACTGTGCTGCAGTTGAATGGTCAATCTGTGGAGCAGTGGAAGTGTGCAGATCTCGCCCATGCCATCAGGTACTACAGCTCACACCTTTCAAACGTGTATCTCGTTCGAACAGCAGATAATTCCACTCGGAAGATAACTCAAGTCTGAGTTCTGTCCAAAACACTGGCCTCCCAGGAACTCCTTTAATGATCCAAACATGTGGAAATTGCTCGGAGAGATGTCAGGACTGTACGGGGGCGCTGTGGCAATAAATCCCAGCCGGGTTCCTGTAATGTACAAGTGATGTTGGTGAATGACTGCGTGTACCTGTCCCACAGACATGGGGATCCGTCTCTTATTTCCACAAGTTCATGACAAGTTACGCCTTCATTCACCAGGAATTTCATCACAAGTCCCGGTTTGACCTGAACGCCCCTTTTTTAATAAAATAAGTTTTAGAAGGATTTACATTTTAAATAGATGCAGACGTGGTCTATGGATTTTTCTATGCATACCTAAAGGGCCCTTGGGTTAGGATATTGAACAAATTTGGTTAACGAGAGTCCTGGATTGACTTGAACATGCTTTGGAAAGTAGTCAAATTGACTTTACATTTACATTTAGGTATTTGGCAGATGCTCTTATCCGAAGCGACTTACAGAAGTGCTTTAAAGTTTCCATTATTGGATAGATCCTTATACTGGGTTACTGGGTTACTAACTAAATGCTATAATTTTTTTATGGTATTTAACCCAAACATCGAAGAGACTGATAAGTCTTTGGTGGCTGTTAAAAGTCCCTTTAAATTAGCTTTCATTTGTTGTGTGCTGCCTTTGTGGTGCTGTTTATACAGGAATTTGCAATTTGATGCTATGATAATCATATAATATGACTTCATTTTCTATCTCAAGACGTTAAAAATAGTTCGATTCCCGGGTGCTGCTGTAACCTCTCGCAGCCGGAGGTCTAGCTCTCTCAGAGGGGAGGGATGAGAGCTACTTAGTGCTCCCACATTAATCACAGCTCTACAGCCAATCAGTGGCGTCTGTGAGGTCATGCTAACGGAAGGAACGGATAGCGCTGTCCTCCGAGTGTGTTACTCCGCCTCCAACGGCGTGTGAGCAAGATCCGCTCGGCTGGCATCACATGGTTCGGAGGAAACATGTGACAGTCTTCAGGCCTCCCGACTGAGTGGTAGTAGTAACCTTAATGTGGAGCCCCCTAGTGACGGGAAAGAATTGGACACGACTAGATTAGGGGGAAAAATCTGGGAAAAAATTTATTCTTTACAGTTAACAGTCAAATTCAAACTTTAAAAGCAACGAGCAAGTCAGGGGCTGATAGCGACTAGCGTAGGAAATGAGCCAGCTGGTGGACAATAGCGAGTAGCTTAGAAACATGCTAGCTAGAAGATAATAGAGAGTAGTGCTTGAATCAAACTATCCAGCTGACAATAGAAAGTAGTGTTAGCAACATGCTAGCCAAAAAGCAATTACAGTTCATAACGTAGCATAAATAACGAGCTAGCCAGCTGAGAATAACGAGTAGCGTAGCCATTCTGTGGACATCTACAGTAGCAATTTGCACACTTTTTGTCTGAACCATGTCTGTATATTAACTTCCCTAAAGTCAGAGAAATTTTACCCAATTTGACCTTAACCCGTTTTAAAAGTGTATTAAAAAATTTAACCCGTTCTAAAAATTGTAAAATTAAAAGCTGCAACTTGTTCCCTTGTTCCTACCCTTTTTTTGAGTAAGTGTATTTTCAGTATAGAGTTCATTATACACTTGTATGCATGGATATTAATATTTACTCTTACTTTTTTTGATCGAGTTTGAACACAGCTTTTGAATAATTGTTCGAGTTTGTGTCAGTTATTTAATAAACTTTATGATGACAACCAGAAATGTGGAAAGACGGGGAAAGTGCCGTTGCAATATCAACACAAATGAAATATTTCCAGAACTTGTGTGTGTTTAATATCGAGCTCGCGCACCGCCGTCTATTTTGGTGTGCGATGAAGATTCATTAGTGCAGAACTAAAGCAGATTTCGAGCCACACAATGCTCTATAATTCAGTACACGGTTACAGCGGTGTAATATTACTGTGTGATTGAGTGGTTTATCTTCTTTATCCCTGCAGCACTGTCGACGTCAGTACGGACGGAAAAAATAAAGTTTTTACCTGTGCTTTATTCTGATTCTCAGACGAGATTATCCCAGCTGTCAATCATGCTTAAGGATCCAAAACGCAAATATACATACGGAGCAGGTTCACCAGTGGATTGGGGCAAGAGCCGTTTCGGATCATCGTCAAACTCTATGGGTCACTTCTTTTTGCTTGCTTGTTCTCCCTATGTTCTTTTTTAGGTTCTGAAACAGATAAAAGGAACCATGAGAAATGAAATTATAAGACGAAAATAAAAGAATAAATCACTTGGATGTGTGCTGTTATAGAGAAATAATCAACAATAGGGATGTGTGGTGCAGTTTGCTCTCATACACTTATTTTCCTTCAATTGAACAACACACATGGCGGTTTAGTGGTTAGCACTGTCGCCTTGATAACCACTATGGGGTCTGTGTGCACAAAGTTCCCCCCTCATTATTGGCCTCCAATGATCACTATTGGCCTCCACAGTCTTTAGTTGGACTACAAAAGGGCTGACAACACTGATCACTAACTATACAGCAGTATAGTTGTTGATAGGATCATGTGCACCCAAGGTTCACCCATGCCCTGCAAAATAATCGAAAGGCACCAGAACACCCAATGCACCAGAGCCCAAGCCGCTCTGGGCCCACCAGGCAAAGAGCTCAAGCCCACCAATACTCCCCAGCATGCAATCTGGTTGAGCACCCAGTGATGAACAAATCTGATCCATGAAGCTGGCAACATCCTGGTGACAGACACCAGAGAGGCCAGAGCCACAAGTAGGGGGCACGAAGGGGAGCCCAAAACCTAGGTGGTTTTAATGTTAATGGATTTTATGTTATGGCTCACAGCTAGTTATTATCATTCTTTAACTGCAAAACTGCAAAGACTCCACAAAACTTACCTTTTTCTATTACAAAATGACTGATACTGGAGACTCCTTTCACTTATTCACCATGTGGACAATTATATGTGTTGTAACTCCACAACTAAAATAAAATGAACATGGGAGGCTGGTTATCTGATCCACCACCAGAACAAGAAATAATAAAAATACAGCAGAATATACAGACCTTACTTAAAAAATCATCCATTTATTCAACAATTATTCGTGTACAGCAATAAAGAAATGTATAAACCTGGTCTTCAAACTGCAAAATTTATATGAACGCACAGGGAACAAAAAACAAACAATCCAGTAAATAAATCGAACTAAACAAAAAATCCTTTCCACAAGGGTCAGCACACCGTGTACGAATGCACCGCGATCATCGACATAAACTTTAATAAAGGGCTATAAAACTTTTGTGGCACAAACAGCAGCTGTCGACGGTAGTCATTTCTGCAAACATTTAAATTCCCACGTTAGCGCATGGGTGCCACCAACAAACAGGATTCTAGCTCAGCACGTTGAAACTGATGATTCTTCTCATACTGTACAAGCTGAACAGATAAAGACCTTCACTAATCCTGGCTCTGAAATCGAAACTATAAATTAGAGGCTTGTGCACAGCATCTAATTATCTATTACTGGAAGTGCAGCAGCCATTTACTGATCTCAGATACTGATGTCACAAACAGTTGGCACACACTTGCATCTTATGACTAATCAGAGCGGAGACTCCGCTCACAGTGCCGTGGTATAATAGCGTTTACTACCTTTATCTCTGTGCAGAAGCAGCACTCGTGAAATCAAGGTGGTGGTGTGGCGCTCCGGACCCTCCGTGAAATCCAGCAACGAGGGTCTGATCCATCATTCGTACAAGACCCCCAGCTATGAGTCTCCCGTCTCTCCTCCCAGACCGAAGCGTACGGAGAAAACGCCACCTGTGCCCCCTCTGCCCGCGCACCTCCGTCACAGGATACTACTCAACGACTCGGAGGGGGCGAGGGGTGGAGGTGTTGGGAGCACCGGGGTGCCATGGGGTGACAGGAGAGAGGAGGGCAAAGCAAGCAGCAGGACACACACTCAGACTCTCAGAGGGACACGAGTCAAAGCGTCTAACGGGGACAATTACATCATCCTCTCACCTGTTAACCCAGGAGGCCAGGTACTGTACAACAGGTTGTCTATAGTATAGCTTTTCTGGTTTTTAGTGGTTATGATTGTGTATTACTGGCCAGAAGGTTATGAGTACAGATCCCAAATCCTACAACCGAATTCTTAACACTAATACACCTCAGAGAATGATCAGCAGTGTAACAAAAGCATTAATGCAGTATAATAACAGGGGGAAAAATCTTCTATGCAATAAGCTTATTTATTAAATTTATTTTGCTCAGTTAGTGTAATAGCTATAATTAATCATTGAATGGAAAGTCGACTTGTAGTGCCACTGTGTTTGTGTTGTTAGGTGTGTGTGTGTGATTGGGTTTAAGGAGGTGATCAGTGAGGTCAGGAGGGCATAAAATGCCAAACAATTGACGCACAAGCCTTGAAATGTTGACCTCCATACAATCCGATTTAACAAGAACACGCGCCTGCTAACAGGAGACGCACGCGGCCAGGTTTATAGCCTTTGTTTCCTTCCCATGGCGCCCTGAGGGACCCATAACGTTCAGGTTTGTTGAGAGACAGCTTACACAGAGTCAGAATCTGGTTATACCGTGAGATGATCTTGTTGTGTGTCTCAGGAGGTTTGAACCTGGAATCAGGAGATGGTAAAACGAAATAAAACCAATCCTACGGTCATACGTTCTATTTCATTTCATTGGCATTAGTAATGGCAGTGCGGTGATCTTTGGATTGTTCAATTTGTTATGACATTACTGTAAAAGCATCAAAGGATTTGAGAGCAGAAATTTCTGTTAATTACAGACGAGCACAAATAAGGACATTGTTGGTTCAGGGGTAGGTTTTTTGTCTGCCAAGTGGAAAACCCGGGTTCAATTTCCACCCAATTCCCAACCCCAGTCACTGGATGCAGTGCCAGTCCCAAGCCCAGATAAAATGAAAGGGTTGCGCCAGGAAGGGTATCCGGCGTGCAAAAACCTATGCTAAGTTCGGATGGTCTGCTGTGGCGGACGGCAACCAGCAGACGAGCACAAACACTGAAATTTCCCAAATTTATTTGCACAATATGCACTTACATTGTACTTACAAAGAGCTAGCTAAGCATTATTGATTCCAGATGACAGAACAGATCATTTGTTCTATTGTTAGAAGAAATCTGATAGTGTTCTCATGGCATCAAACAATACTGCCTATGAATCACAAGCTACAGGAATGTGCTGTTGTACTGGGAAAATTGAACAATAAAAACCCACCACAATCGGAATCCATTTTGTTTTGGGAAGCCACAAGAGAGTCGAAAAAGATTTCCACCGCAATAAAGAAAAAAACAGAAATCTGCTCGCTTAAGGGATTATGGGTTTGATTGGTTTTCCAAACTTTTGACCCCAAATTCATTTTTGAACGAAAGATGGAAACAACGTCATTCACATCACACATTGACATTAAGAGACAGTGAGGTTGAAGGAGAAAATCACCTTCATGCCTAACAATGGTGTCATTCAAAGAGGCCATTAAAGTGACTCATGATTGAGTCATGGAGTTGAAGTCTGGCGTGATCCAAGTCCCGAATGTGTCAAATCATATGTGCTTGTGTGCTAACCTGAAGCCAGCGGAGAGCTAATATGCAGGGACGCAATGGGGACGGCGCCGAAGTTACAGTTCGTATGCAATTATTGTATGGATATGTGATCTGAAAGAAATCTAGGACATCACATATGCTCCTGCTGTTCACTTTACCAAGCCTTATCAAGAGCTGTTACAATCATTGATCAATTTCTTTAAAAGTATTGAATCATGTCTGACGTCACTGATCTGATCTCTCTCAAGATCCTGACACAAGTATATGGAGACAATCCTAGTTCTTTGGGTAAGTATTATTATTATTATTATTATTGTATATACAGTATGCATATAATTTTTAAACTGCCATATCAAGTATTATTGATGGCCAACAGAGTGCAAAAACATGAAATTGTCAATTTCGTAAAAAATCTGATTACTGATTCTTCAAAAGAATTGTTATATTGCTTTTTTGTGGTTGCTATAAAATCACTGTAAAGTTTTCGGATATTCCGTCAACTTTCCCACTCCTCTATCTCTCACATATCTTTTTGTTCTATGTCAAATAGACAGTACATATAAAACACCTCACTCGCTGCGCTTCCACATTCCTTATATGGTAACACTTCCTATAGCCTGCTGAAATCCTTTCGCCTAATAGGAACGCGCTAATGTGCTTTCGTTTCCGACTGTCTCCGAGTCTCCATATGACTAATTCTCTTTGTTCTATCTGGAACATGCTAATCACCTTGGTACGTTGGTAACAGATGCACAAGGCATGTGGCTGAAAAATTGTAAATACTCTGTCAATCCTGTGAATAAATTAGACAGAACTTCAGACATATTATGCGCATAAAGCAATAATTCTATGTTGTTGGGAAATCCTGGTGTCACGATGAGTCTAAGCGTTCCTTCTTTTTTACTACGTCACAGAATCCTCATTTAAATATTCCAAAAATAGGATTTCTAAAAAAGATTTTTTTTTAACCACCTTGCACTGGCGGACATGATTCTTAAATAAACCTCATATCAGAATGGAGCTTATTGAACCAGGAATCTGCAAATATGCTCATCTTAAATCATTCAAAATGTGACTTTCTACCTGTTGTGATAAGAGCGGGTCACATATACGGTATATAATCTGCCATTTCCCAATACAATATACATGAAAAATGCATTGTGAATGAATTAAAAGATACAATTGCCATATTAGTTCCATATATTGTCATTAGAATAGCTATAGCCATGACCAGTACACTGATGTTCCTCAATGTGCCACTTCAGCTGGATGGATGTACTCACCCCCAGGAAATGCCAGCACGCCCCAGCCCCATGCCGCGCCCAGCCTGGGAAGCAGAACCAGCTTCCTGCGCCGTTCAGGCAACAAATCCAAATCAAGTGCCACGAGCTACCAGCCCAGCTCCAACTTCGCCAACTACCAGAACTGCACCATTGTCAGATCTCACGCCAACTACGGGGCCTACGTCAAGGTGGCACCCAAAGTTCTCATATTCCCCATCTTCGTGCAGGTACTTCACTTGCTGTTGGGTTTAATCTGTAATTAATAGTGTATCGAGTAATTAATGCATGTAAAAGTAAAGTGAAGTTTGTTATTTCTCATAACCGTAGTGAGTCCGGAGCTTAAGTGGATCATTATGCATGCTGTTACACAATGAAATGACAATTAAAGGTTGTATTAAAATGAATTATGTATTTCATTTTTTAACACACTATATTATTTTTATGCCAGTGCGTTAATCAGCCGCGGTCAGTTTCCCTCTGTCCCAGGATGCAGTGTTAAAGTGCATATCAATAATCTTTAAAAAAAATCAATTACAAGGCAAGATTTTTATCTTTTAGCGCCGCATCTTATACAGTAACACATTTTCAGCTGTGGTTAATTCTCTACAACACTGATTCTTAAATGTTAACATTTTATGAAACGCTGGCCTCCCAGGAACTCCTTTAATATGGAAATGGCTTAGAGCGAGGTCAGGACTGTACAGGGGATGTGGCAGTAACTCCCAGCGACAAGTTATTTGTGGATTTTCAGCGATCAGGGGTTCCACTTGCTGAAAGTTCACAGGAACAAACCCAAGTCTCAGTTTGAATTGTACATTTAAATAAGTAAATATGTAAATTTAAAGTGGTCTATCGATTTTCTTGTTTACTTCTAAAAGGGTCTCTGGGTTAAAGTATTAAACATATTTTAATTGGACGCTTAATGACTTTCTGATTGATCCCAGCCTGTGGTTTACTCTCAGAAATGTAAATCTCATTTTCATTTAATTATTAGCAAATTAGCCAGAGATTAGCACAATCCAATTCCCTTTAACACAATTAACCCCAAAACTCTTTTCGAAACTTTAACTCAACTCTTACTTTTAAGTCGTTAACTCATTCCTCAGCACTGGTCAGCGTTTTTTTTTAGCAGTGAGCGGGCGATTTCCTGTGCGCGCGCAAGACCAAACCGCAAGAGTGTGGGGTCTTTAGAAACGTCCCTCCAGCTAGCTTCCTGTGCACACCGCTAGCTCTAGAGTGCATTAGAAGACTTCCAGAAGGAGGATGTGGTGTACACTTTTACAAAAAAAAAAAAAAAAAACACTTTTACATCATCACACTCTTTCAGCGTGTTCACATCTTTAGGTACTTCGAGCCTAGCGTGGTAAGAGCTGCTTTTCCAGACCGCTCGTCCCACCAGCGCACGTTGTTCTGTGGGGGTTGCATGAACGCTCGCTGAAGTACACTAGAGCAGATTTGCAGTTCGGTTCAATCCCACATACAGCGCAGCTTCTCCTGGTTTTTAGTATGGAACTAGTGTGTGTGAGTGCCATTGCAGCATTGCAGCATTTCTTTCATTTGTATCTTGCATCCTAGATCATTGTTTAGCGATGTTTTCTTTGTCTCTGTAGCCACTTGACCTGTGCAGCCCGACCAGAATGCTCTTGATCACCGAGACGATGATCCTGCATGAGAGTAAACACCTCTCCATCAAGGTAGGACATAACAAGGAGCACGTGTGTGTGCGTGAGAGAAAGAGAGCGAGAGAGAGAGAGAATGTGTGTGGCGTATTTAAAAAGTGGTGTCAAAGAGCAAATTTCATCAGCTGTGAAGGGGGAACCTGCCAGGATGTTTTTATTCCGCCTCATGATACGAGGAGGCGAGCCGAGAGGGAGCGTGTGGAGGATGATGCGTACTGCTGCACTACCCCAGAGAAATCTAAAAAGTTCTATCCTTCCATCCTTCGTTCATAATTTAATTATTTAAAACAATTAAAAGTTGCAATACATTAAATAGTTATGTTACCTTGCTGTAACCTCCTAGCAGAGGCAAGCGCTTCCTATGAAATAAACACAGCATGGCACATGATTCTTGCTAATCCATAATCAGAAATTTATTCAAAAGTATAAACTGGGGCAAATGATCAAATTGAAAACAACAATAATTAACCCTTCTTAATGCATCAGAAATGATGTTGTTCCATGCAGAGATGATTTCCTCCCTTAGTGCAGTGATTGTTCTTTAGACGAGCCCAAAGAAAAAAGATAGTGAGTAAGGTTATGTCTGATTCTTTTTAGTCTTCTATTTGTAGCGTTAAGACCTGAAATAAAAATATGTAATTTCATATAAAGAAGGATTTCTACTATAGGGATGAAGACGTACTCGTTCTGTGGATGTCCTTGGTAGAAATCATATTGCACAATGTGTGTCCATTAGAAAACCCCTGCCGAGTAAAAGGTGTGTGGATCAGATAGTCTGATGTGGTGACTTGTTAGTCGGACCCAACAACATTGTAGTGGTTACACTCCTTTTCCACTCTCTTGAGTTTACTGGCTTCAATTCTACCTTCAGAAGTATGGTGGCTTAGTGATTTGCCCTGCCACCTCCCACCTCCAGGGATGGTAGTTTGAATCTCATTTCTGTTTCCAGATTTGCATGTTCTCTCCGTGCTTGTGTAAATCCTCCAAAGTCCAAGGTACTTGATTGATTGACATTCCCAAATTCCATAGTGTACCCTGTCTTGTGGTCTACCTCTGCTGCGACTCTACACTAGATAAGCGGTGTAGACCATTGATAGGTGGTTGGATGGATAATTCTGACTTAGTTTTAAACTAAGATCAGCCTGGACCTGATGTTTTCTGTCAGTTCAAACTTAGGGTAAGGGCCTGCCCATGTGCCTTTGGGCACATTGGGGTGATGAAAACACCCCAATGTGCCCGGAGAGGTATCCACTGTTTCAGTGGCAGTTTCTTACAGGGTCAATCATATTTGAGGAGTTGAGGGCGAAGGAGCTTTGCTCCAGGGTACAAATATAGCAGTGTCGGGACTCAAACTGGGGACCTTCTAATCAGTAGCCCAGCACCGCTACCATGAAGCTACCCCTGCCCCCATGGTCCCAATAAGTAGGCAGAATCCTATCCTTTTGCATACATTTCAGTATTTCTTTAAATAAAACTGGCCTAAGGCTAATCCATGGAGCTTTTCTTCAATTACATATTCACCTAACATCAACAACAAACAAGATAAAATCTACAAATACATAATTTTTTATAGCAGTCGTTGTCGCTAAACCCTCCCAAAAAAGATACCGTTCTGGAATTTAATAATCAGAAATTCCCCAAAGTCTACTATATATCTTATTGTATCTCTGAGCAGCACAGATTTCACTCACTTCCTGCCCCGCATTGTCTCCTCTGGTTCCCGGGTCTCATGTTAACAGTAACCAGGAAATGGCAAAACAGCGGGGCAGATACCTTAATGTCATCTAACTGATAGCAGGAAAAGAAAATGAGGTGAAGGTCGCATCCTGCTCGGTGTGGTCACTAAGACATAGCAAGATATGATTCATGCTAATATTAGTGACTCAGCACTTTTCTTACTAACATTAATCGGAAGTGACATCTGAGTAAGCGTTATCTCGACCTCGCTTCTCTTCTCCCGTTCAGCTCTGCCGTTCCGCAGCCGTTCTGTTTACTCTCTGTATTTTTTGCTTTGTTTGTTTTTATTAATGAGAGTTTTGTCCTCAGCGATGCTAAGTCATTGCTATAACTTGGAAAGCTACGCCGCGTGTTCGGGTCACAGTGCTGAGGGGGGTGGGGGAGGGGAAGGTCATCTAGTTAGCTACCTATCGTCGGGAAACATTTTTTTTTTTGCTTTAAGCCAGCAATATATAATATCGCCTTACAAATTACTTTTACCCCCTTTAAATGGTTGCTCTTTTCTTCCGAGTGTGACGTTTTTACCGCACAGTCGTAGCTTCAGGTGCAGTTTAGAATTCCTCTCAACCTCGGGACTAATGCTTTGGTCATTTTGTTGATCTTTATTTTAAAAAGAACAGTGATTTTAAAATTATAATAAATAAATTAATTAAAAAAAATCACAAATCGTGTCCAAAAACAAAAATAAAACAAAGGATAGAAAAATCATAAAAAACTTTGTATCATAATACACTGTCATTCCAAAACCTATAATATAATATAATATAATATAATATAATATAATATAATATAATATAATATAATATAATATAATAAAAAAATATAATGTATATCATATTTTTGACGTGATACTGTTTAATTTGCATTAGTATATTTTTAGTGTTTAAGGCTAAACAATCATTTGCTTCAAATAAAATAGTTTTTTAATAAAAAAACAAAATGTAAATAATTTTATTAAATAAAAAGGATCTAGATCACTTGTCTTGTGATTTAAATGAATAGAATTTTTGATAATGTGTTTACACAAAGTTCTGCGATTAACATGCTGTACAAAAGTAATATCATTTTCAAAAATTTTTAATTAATTACTGTATAAGACACATTTGATTCACTTATTTAAAAATATTTAGATTTAATTGTTGAATGTTTTATTGATAGAATGGTATGAATGCTATGACTTGAGATGGGAATTTTTAAATAGTTCCCCCCCAACAATTTCCTTATTAATACATTTAACAGTGTTAATTAAAATATTAAAATAAACAAATCTAGAAAATCTAAGCTAAGTATATATTACTATATTACTACTGAAATGACTGATGAAATATGAAAAAAAAAAAATTGCATTAATGTGCCAGCCTTTTATCGGATTTCAATCATGTCAATCAGTTCACATTATAAAGTTAAGCCACGCCCACACACACACACAGGCCTATGAGATGTTCCTCAAGTGGTTCTGCATGTTTTATATTTATTTAATATACATTTATATCTCTTTATTTGTTTTCCAACATCGCTTCATTTTGGTATTCAAACTAATTTTTTCAGCTCAAAGTCTAATAAAGAATAATAATGTTATGAACTAATAAATAAATAAATGAATTTATTTATTTTAAAAAAGTGCATTAAGGTAACACCAGCAGAAGTGTTTAAGGTTTAGCTGAAATTAAGTTGGAATTTCCCTTTTTATATCACTAAGCCTCCGAGCATCACTTCTGTCCACTTTTGCACACACACACACACACAAACACGCAAACACATATACACTAAGACACCCCTGCCTTTTTTTTTCTCTTGCACACACAAACCACAACAACTTGTCTCAGCTTTAAAACCACAACACAGCAAGAACGCAACATGCAAAGAAAGCTGTGCATGTCGTTACAGTTTATAAGCTATCGGGCCAAAGCATGCTAATTACAGCGATGACGTACTGGAAGACCGAAATATTTAATTTTGTGAAAAATTCCGTACTTCTCGAGCCGTTTAATAACCGAGCCGGTTATTATTTTTACAGTAAGTAAAAAGCGCCCACCTCTGCTTTGTGCAGTGCAAAGGTGGGCTGTTTAGTGTGATACATTATGTGTGTGTGGGTGAGTTTGTGTGTGTACACATTTGACTATTGCTTTGACACAGGATGTGAAACTGCTAACGTGTACGCCTAACTTCACAGGGAGTGTGATGTGTGTCTAAGTGGGGGGTACAAAATGTAAAAAGACATAATAAAACTTTTGTAATTGTGAACAATTAATGTAAATCCATCCTCATGACCCTGATTAGCATAACGTTCTTGCTACTGAATGAATGAAACCTTAATTAGACACTTCCTGAAAACATCTAATCTCTAGGATCCTCAATGCGAAACATTTCAATCGCATGCATTTTTATTACTTTTTTATGTTTGTCTTCATCTTTGATAATAATCTAAAAGAAAATCGTGAATAAGAAAAAAAATGTCTTTTTAAAATTTCATTCAAAAGGATGGAGATTTTAACAAGATAAGGAAGTGTGTGCGGTAAATCTATTGAAAAATGGCTGCAGTAGACAAATCCAACACCATCCAACCTCCAAACCCGGAAGAGACGCACATGGATGTGGAAAAAAACATGAAGATCATGAAGCAGTAAAACAGCAACTGAACCTGCATATAAAATATAAAAATATTATATAAACATGAGAAGTGCTGAGCATTCCTTCTTGTTCGACCAACACATAAATCCTTCACTACTTTTTACTTTTTAAAATTATTTTCATAAAGGGTTCCAATAATTACTGAACTCACTATCAAAGCTTGGCCTTGAGCACACACTTCACCCATCTCCAAAACCACACTGGCACACAATCAGGAAGGTTAACGAGGCCTTCTTTTCCGGCATCGTCCTCCAAAAAAGAGTCTGAAAGGAGCGTCAGGCCGGAGCGGCGTCAGGCCGAAGCGGCGTCGTGCCAGCGCTCCCGCACTCAGAACATTCCTGCAGGATTCTGCTCGGAGTTCCTTTCCACCGAGTTCTTTCCATCAGCGCGGCTCGTTTCGTCCGGTTCATCTTCATGTCACTGCTGTTGGGTTTGACAGTTTGAGCATCGTTAATGTTAAATATTCTTTTGGTTAATTGTGAAAATAAACAAGGTCTACTAATGAGCAGGAGAGAGATGATAATCTTAGGAGAGATAAAGCGCAGGATTTTACGGTGTGGTCGATGCATGATTCAATATCCTGGAGCCTGGAATAAACGATGTGTGACATGTACACGATCAATCAATTTAATTTAATTTAATTTAATTCACCTAATAAATTGTAAATACATTTTAATTCCCTAAGCTGTCAGTTCAGATACTGAAAACTTTCTCTCCCTTTCTCTTTTTATTTGCCTTTGCATCTTGGTTTCTGTCTCACTGACTGTGTGCCTGTATTTGTCTGTTTCTTTCTGTCTCTATTTTTGTCTCTATCACTCTGTGTCTCTGTTTTTGTCTGTCCCTCTTTCTGTATTCTTTGTCTGTCTGTCTGTCTGTCTCTGTTTCTCTGTCTGCCCTTCTGTTAATCTTTCTTTATGCCTGTCTCTCTTCTTTTTCTCTGTCTGTGTCTCTCTGCTTTTTCTGTCTGTCTGTCTCTCTTTCTGTTTTCCGTGTCTGTCTCTCTGTCTCTATTTTTGTGTTTGCCTGTCTGTGTATCTGTCTCTCTTTCTTTTTCTGTCTCTGTCTCTCTGTCTGCCTGTCTGTGAATCTTTCTTTGTGCTTTTGTCTCTCTTCTCTCTCTATCTGTGTCTCTCTGTTTCTTTTTTGTCTGGCTGTCTTTCTGTCTCTGTTTCTCCATCTGCCTGTCTGTGAATCTTTCCTTCTGCTCGTGTCTCTCTTCTCTCTTTCTCTCTTTCTCTCTCTCTCTCTTTCTGTCTTTCTGTCTGTCTCTCTTTCTGTTTTCTTTATGTCTGTCTCTGTTTCTCTGTATGTGAATCTCTCTCTTTTTTCTGTCTGTTGATGTGTCTTTCTCTCTCTCCGTCCCCATCATTCTAATCACTCTCTCTCTTTCTTTCCATGTATTTCTCTCTCCCTCTCAGGTGACGATATTCATCTACACAGATCTGATGTTAGTGACGAGAGAGGATGAGCCGGGTCGCTGTAACGTTCTGCAGAATCCCCTGTTCCTAAAAGAGCTCCGGCTAAAGGAAGGTTAGTGTCTCCTCTCTCTTTCTCTCTCTCCCTCTCTCTCTCTCTCTCTCTTTTACAGCTTCTAGGTTACCACAGAACACATTCATGTAACAAACTACCAACCGATACTGAACCCAAAACCTGAGTGCATGGTCATCATGGGGAAGTGTTTGGTCACTGTGACGATGTAAATGGTGAATGTGTGACATTTAAGATCTAAAGTATAAAGTGATGGAACAGAAAGTTGTCGTGAGGGCGCTCAGAGCTCAGACTTTGAGCCGGCACATGCAGAGGCGGCTTTCAGACCGCGACTGAGTTAAGTACATAAATAACTCGGTGCATGGCTTTCTCACAATCGCCGAATGTTAAACATCGATAGATTGAGCGCAGCGCGGAGGACATTAAGGTCAGGGGCAGTGGCGGGTCTGGAGAATTTAAAGAACTGCAGACGTTAATCAATGTTGCTGAACGACATGGCTGAGTGCTGTCAGTGTGTGTTTTTATTAAATGTCCACAATCCATACACACACACACACACACACACACACACACACACACACACTAGCCAGACATAAATACAGCAATCAACAGGGCAATGAGAGAGTTTTAACAGATAGACACACAGCCAGACACACACCAAGAGAGACAGACTGACATACAGACACACAGCTAGCCAGACAGACAGACACTCAAACAAACACATGGACAGACACACAGCCAGACACACACTGACATACACACATAGCCAGACAGACACACAGCCAGCCAACCAGTCAGACAAACACCCAAACAGACACATGGACAGACAGACAGACGCACAGACAAATAGACAAATAGACACATGGACAGACATATAGATAGACACATAGCCAGCAACCAGACACACGTATAGACAGACAGGCAGACAGACAGACAGACACACAGCCAACCAGCCAGCAAGACATATACACAGATAGACAGACACAAGGACACACCGCCAGCCAGCCAGACAGACACAGGCATACATACACACAGACAGACACAGAGACAGACAGACACACAGATAGGCGGGAGACAGACAAACAGAAGGAAGACACAGAGTCACAGACAGACAGACACACACAGACTCAGACAGACAGACATGTACAGACTGACAGACAGGCAGACCAATAGACAGACACAGACAGATGGATAGACAGACAGATAGACAGAAATATACATTCTCCAAGTTCCAGTGTTCCGCCACACATGTTAAACAAACATCAGGAAAGAGGCCGTGATTGTTTGAAAGTCGTGGGAAAGTCACGAGACGCCGCGCGCATGTGACACAAACAGCAGACACCGAGACAACATCATCACACTCTTATCTCTACAGATAACTGCAGGGTCAGACTTTCCACAGGGGGATTTCTGCAGCTCAGTGTTACTGACAATACACACACACACACACACACCAACCCCCCTCATCGGCCCACACACACACACACACACACATACTACTACTACTAACATGAGCCCAGTGCCAGCTCTAATTCATATCACAGGTTTATGTTATATAATGTTGTTCCCACGTGATTCACACCGAGGAACAGAACTTTAAATAAGTGCGTACAAGATACAGAGCCGACCTTTAACCTTATTATGACTTAAAGGTCAAACACCGGACGTGGTGTCGATCTAAAATAACTGCTCATCTGGTTAAAGGTGCAGTCGGCGGTTGTTAGCTCAAGCTAGCCGTACACACACTCGCAGGTTTATATTAATACGCTTGTTCGTTTCTATAGTAACAACTTACACATCGTATGACTTTATTGTTAATATGATTAAAAGGTTAAAGTTAAAAATAATCTGATTATCTTTAATGTAATCAGTGATATGATTATAATTTCAAGTTGAAGTCCATGTACATGTCTGTCTGTCTCTCTGTACAGCGGAAAATTCACTTATACCACTTTAGCGCTGTTATTTCAGCCGAAGTGAAATATAAACTAATCCCAGTAATAGTATTCACTTTATCTTTTCTAATTAATATCTATTGGTGTTTACATTGAGACAGTAGCGCATTAGTAGATTATTTTAAAGCAGATTATTAAATCCGACACATAACTGTTCATAACATCACTTTTATTCTACATTTTGATTTCACTTACAGTGCAGGTTTAACCTAATATATCATAAGTACTGCAAAAGTTTAGTTAAAGTTAAATTCTATTAAATTGCGTTCAGCGGTCGACTTAAGCAGTAATGCTTGCTGTCAAATCATTGCATATAAATATGTTTATTTTAGGATTCCTGCAAGCACTCAGCAGTCTAACCAAAGTTAGCACACGTCTGTTTTCTGTTTTGTTTCAGACAGTTTTCAGTTTTTCAGACTCATTTTTATTTATGGTGCAGAATTTAATTTCATTCTATTATGGTTAGGTTTAGGGTTAGGTTTAGGGTTAACCCTACTCACAATATTTAGGGACAGACATACAGACAGACATACAGACAAACAGACAGACGGTCAGAGAGACAGACATACAGACAGATATACTTACTGTACAGACATACTGTACATAAATACAGACAGACAGAAATTTTTCTGAGACCGGTTTCTGGGAAAGAAGCGTAAAGATATTGAAAGCCCGAGTTCTGACCAAATTACAGACAAAACAAATTTTTTATTTTATAATATATATATATATATATATATATATATATATATATGCGTGTGTGACCTAGTTTTCATTAAGTGTAATTTGGATGATAATATTTTGTCCTACTTTTACATTTCCTTATTCACATATTTTTTTTTTAATACCAACCTTGTAATAAATCACAAATGTCTTTACTGATAATAAAAAAATATATTTAGGGAAAAAGTGGAAAAATCAGTGCATTTTATTAAAAGATGAATTTTTCCCATCAGAATGTTCTTTCAGAATACAAGAGCGACCTCTGCTGATCAAATTAAGGAATTACTGAACATATGGCACCAAACACGTGGTTAGTTGCTAAAGTGTCTGAAACCAAACAGAAAACAGACGTGTGCTAATTTTGGTTAGACTGCTGAGTACTTGCAGGAATCCTAAAATAAACATGTTTATATGTAATGAAATTAATTTTTAATTAGTCAGCAGTAATGGAGTCGTTTGTACTTCCAAGGGTCCAGGGGTGGGATTCATCTACTGAGGCCCCGCTGTGTAACTTACAGGACCTAAAGGATCTTCTGCCAATGTCTTAATGCCAGATACGACACACACACACACACACACACACACACACACACACCTTCACATGTCCAGTGCAGTCCGGGCAACAATACTGAATAAATACAGGTGGCTTTAATGCTGTGTACAGTAAATACAGTGCTTAGTGATGCTGGTTCTCACAAATGTACTCTAAAGGACGCAGAATACCCATCATGCACTGTGCTGTTGGTATGGAGTCATGCACGAGTTACACATTTAGCATTACGCCTGGTCACATGACACATGTCTACCCAATCAGAGGAAAGCAACTAGTGACACAGCGGACAAGATCAGAATAGTGATTTAAGCCGCGTTCCATTCCGAAGTCTACTTCATCAAGTGCTCCCTACTCCGTGTACAGGGAACGTCGGTGAAGGGAACTTCCCTCGACAAAATTCCACCATTCGGAAAACCCTTACAGATTACTATCCTACTATCCTTACTAAGGATTTCTTGATTAAATTAAAATGTAAATTACTGTGTCCTGTTAATATGATGTTGACATCAATAATAATAATAATAATAATAATAAATATAGGCTATAACTTCTTTTTTAAGCTCCATTTTTTTTCATACTTCGGTTAGACCCAATGACTAATTGGAAAGTTTTCATTCCCTTTTTTGCCGAAGTGATGATCCGTTGTTCACTTGTTCCCTACACCGTTCGGTCCCTGCTGTTTGGAATCACACTTTACATTGCTGTTAAGTGTGATTCCTGTGAAGTACACTTCAAAGGGTACTTCAGGTCAATCGGAACACACCTATAGACACCAAACCAGTGAGTGAGGTGGGTGTGGCTTTAAGCCTTTAAAGTGATTATGGGTGTGTCACACTTCTTGTGGCCTTCGCTGACTTTATCATTATTATGTATTGTATTTCAATTGTATTCATTTATTTATCTATAGCTCTTATTCTGTATACAAGGGGCCTGGAGCCTATCCTAGGAGACGTTGGGCTTCAGATGCTTCCTTCGATAAGGCATCTGGCTCTGGCTGTGATTATAAAGCTTAACGTGAAGTCTGGGTTGAGATGATGCTAAAGCAGAAGGTCGTATCAGTCTGGCCAGACGTTATGTGGAGCTCGTCATTACACTAGGAATGTCTGCCGAATGACAGCACTGTGACGCTCTGACACATTTTCTGTGGTTATTTGGATATATACAGAATGTTTATGAGGATTATAAGGCTGGGTTGCAACAAGGACAAAACATGTCCAGATGTAAAGCGCACCTTTAATCCAGGAACATACCCGTTCTTCATTTGTTTATTGAACTGTGCTGTTTTTTAATCAATTCTACACCGAGCTTATGAAGCTCCGTAAAGTCATTACAATTTGTACGCGAGTGAGACTTAATAACAGAGCGCAGAGATTCGTGGTGATTAGAGCTCAGCACGTGCTGTTCATCCATAAATGAAATAACCTTCAGTCTGTCCTCTACTCTGTCCCATTTTCTCTTCTTCTCTCCCTGCCTTTAACCATACACAAACACACACACACACACACACACACACACACACACACACACACACACACACACTTTCCCTCTGTTACATGTTCACACACTCACATCCGCACACAAGACATTAAAGGGGTTTGATCCAAGCATGCATCTTGAGAGAGAGCTGACCTGTGCTAGGGGTTTGGAAAATGCACCATTGTAAGAGTGTGTGTGTGTGTGTGTGTGCGTGCGTGTGTGTGTGTGTGTGTGGGTTCAGGAGATGGTGACAGGTTGACAGCATGCACTGCAGCTGGGGGAGAGCCTGCAGGTGGCCCTCTGACAGCACGCTGTACATGTGTCTCCTCTTATCAGGCTAGAGCCATCTCTCTCTCTCTCTCTCTCTCTCTCTCTCACACACACACACACACACACTCACACACACCCCCAATAGTGCAGGACTTCAGGTGGATTAATGAAGATAAATGGTTCGATGAGAAAAATCCTCCCCAGTGATGAGTTTACACAGTCACCACACGCTATCTATCTATCTATCTATCTATCTATCTATCTATCTATCTATCTGTCTGTCTGTCTGTCTGTCTGTCTGTCTGTCTGTCTGTCTGTCTGTCTGTCTGTCTGTGCCTGTATTGTGTGTCTTCATCTGCCGTCTATCTGTCTGCCGTTTCTCTACGCGTCTGTTTATCTCGCTAAGTGTCTGTTCGCATTACTGTATGTGTGTCTCTCTTCTGTCTGTCTTCTTTCCCTCTGCTTCCTGTCCGTCTCCGCCTGTCCGTCTGTCATCTGTCTAATAAGGAATCACTGGTATAATTCATGCTGGTTACTTTAGCAAGATAAATTCTCTGTCTGCCTGTCTGTCTGCATGATTTGTATCATTTACAAGATCATTTCCCCTGTGCTGTCAATCAAAATCCGTGTCTAACCCTTACCATTCTACTGTCCTTCCATCCGTCCGTCTCACTCAGGCCTTTCATTCTGGACTCATTTAGATCAGTGTTTACTACGGGACTTTATTCCAGGAGTTTATCGACACCGTGTGAGTGTGTGAGCCTGATCGATGGTCGGACACTCTGCAGTATTCTCACACTCCTCCATCGCTCGTAACTCTGACGACGCGCCTTTAAACTCTTTTCCCTCTTTGGAAAGATTGGATGCTGATAAGCGATGTCTGGGCTGGTCCGAGAGGCAACGCGAGCAGTCACCAATCAGAGCCGTCTGTCTGCCAGTGAGTGACAGAGTGAGCCTGCGAGAGGGCGGGAAGACAGCGTGATGGACAGCTGGGAACAACAAATAGGAAATCAATGTAATCAATCAGAAATGAGACTAAAGCTTGGGCAGTAGCAGGGATTTATATCATACACCAACACAAACTCTCTCTCACTCTCTATGTGTGTGTGTGTGTGTGTGTGTGTGTGTGATTGTTTACTTGTGGAATTCACTGGTGATATACATTTAATCAGTGTTCTTGAGTTTCCTGCATCGCTGACATCATGTTTCTGTTTGTGTACAGATCACAGTGATGAGCTTCGCTTCTACCTCATCCACATGACTGAGGTGAGTCACCTGCCGGTTATCCTCTCACTGTCTGTCTGTCTGTCTGTCTGTCTGCTTAATTATCTGTTGGTCTATGCTTAATTAAAATACCTGTTTATATGTGTATCTTATACGCATCCATCTCACTACCTGTCTAATAGGTCGTTTCTCCACCCAGCCAACTAGGCAACTGTTAAGTATTGTCATTGTCCCAAAGCAGCTTTACACAAACAAAAGAATGATTTAAGTTTATATGGAATGTGAATGTCTATGAATCAAAATGGTCAGTTTGTCCCTGATGAACAAGCCGAGGGTGACAGTGGCAAGGAAAAACTCCCTGAGATGGTAATAGGAAGAAACCTTTAGAGGAACCAGACTCAACAGGGAACCCATCATCATCTGGGTGAAACAGAAAGCAGGAAATGATCTGCATTCATACAGTGTGTAGGGTGGCAGGCAGTTCAGTTATAACAGTTGATGTTAATTGATGTTAATATGGAGTCCAGTTAGTTATTGATAACTCAGGTAGACTTGTAGGAAGTTCCAGTCCTCAGAGAAAAAGCTGCCAACACCAGTCGAGGCCAGAACCATTTTCTAGGTAGAGAGAACCATCACCAGACACGGGACGCATCCCAGAGAGACACACGGGGCATCCATGTGACGAGATCTTCAGCCAGAAGAGGGGCACCAGGATGGGTCAGACAGGTCCGGAGGGCAGAGGGAGTCTGGATCACTGGCAGCTCAGGAACGACATGTGTAGCTCGACAGAGAGAGGGAAGGAGAGAAAGGATGCATGCATGCATCCATCCATCCATCCATCCATCTTTATATTTATTTAAAAATGTAATCCTTTATCCAACTATTAATTCCTGAAACTTTCCATCCCTCTGTCCATTTTGTTATCTGTGTACCCAACTGAGTAACCATCCATCCATTCATCCATCCAAAAACTCACCATTTATCCATCCATTCATCCATCCAAAAGTTTCCCATCCATCCATCCATCCATCCATCCAAAAATTCACCATCCATCCATCCATCCATCCATTTAAACATTCACCGTCCATCCATCCATCCATCCATCCATCCATCCATCCATCCATCCATCCATCCACCCAAAACATTACCTATCATCCATCTATCCATCCTTTCATCCATCCATCCATCCATCCATCAATCTAAATGTTCACCATCCATCCATCATCCATCCATCCACCCAAAACATTACCTATCATCCATCTATCCATCCATCCATCATCCATCCATCCACCCAAAACATTACCTATCATCCATCCATCCATCCATCCATCCATCCATCCATCCATCCATCAATCTAACCATCCATCCATCCATCTATCCATCCATCCATCCATCCATTTGTGTCTATCCAACTATTCATTCCTCTATTTAGCTTTCTAACCAGCTGTTCATAAATACATCCATCCATCTGTATGTTTATTTAATCATTCATTAATTTATCCAACAATTCATTCCACTGTCTAGTGTCCTATCTAGTCTTCAATCCATCCATCCTTCTTTTTATCTGCTTATCTACCTGTTCATCGACACATTTTTATGAAGAGTTTTTGTGTTCTATTTATTTGCGGCTGTGTGTTTAGAGAACAGATTCAGGTTGCGTTAGATTACAACACCCCCCCCCCCACCCCCACCTGTAAAACTAAGGTACATGTCATGGCTGATTTATTACCTCAGCGATAAGTGGAACTTTTTCTGACATCATTCTCTGTAGCAATCACAGAAGCTCCACCAGTTTCTAGACTTCTCTCGCCTCCTCTACCTCTCTTCTAATTCTCCTAATCCTCTCTACTCAAGTCTGTTTTCCTTTCCTCCCTGAGCGATTACCGTCGACGTCACTGTCCTCTTTCTTCCCTCACCCCCTTCTGAAAACAGCATTGTATCACCTAATTAAATCTCGATGAATTTTTTAACAACTTCTTGCCTATTTTAAACACAGCAGACGGGGCCGACTGAAGCTTTCAACACATGGCCCATGGCTGTAGATAGTGTAAAAAAAAAAAAGGACCCAAAATATGCAGTCTGTCCAATTAGTTTCCTAAAACAGAGCGTTTTTCCAGACGCGAGGTTGCGACCGTGTGGTGTGTGATGTCTGAGATGTCCGGGTGTAGTGTCTCCGGCTGTGAGCGTGTAGCTGTCGCTTATGACAGGAAGTGACTCTGCGGGAGACGTGACGATGACGGGATCCGTTTCACCCGTCGACCTGCCACTGCTTCTTCCTCATAATGAGCAGCTTTATTTATTTCCCTTTATGCAGAGGAGGACATGTGTCAGTGCAGCATGGAGACATCTTCCTACGTACGGCTCGTGTCCGACGGTTTAAAGCTCTTGTGCGCAGTCAGGTAGTTCTAAAAATAAAATCACCCAAATACACTAATTCTTTAACCATGTTAAAGCTGAGAAAGACGCTTGTAACATGGATTTTCCAGGACACGAGTGTGTATAAGCGTTAATCCAGGAATCAAAGCTGGAGAGATTGGTCAAATCCCAAGGCTAAGGGTGTGAGGGGTAGAAACTGGCCAGACGGTGATGACAGGATGAGTAACATTCTATATTCTATCCTCTGTACCCCTTATCCTGTTCAGGGGGACGCGAGGCCTGGAGCCTATTCCAAGGGCACTAGGCGTGGTACACCCTGGACTGGGTGCTAATCCAACGCAGGGCATACACACACTATTTTGGACTGTTGGGGGAAACCGGTGTTCCCGATAGAAATCCACCAAGCACCCAGAGAACATGCAAACTCGACACACAGACCCAAGGCAGGAATCGAACCCGCATTGCTAACCACTATGGCACCGTGTCACCTTCCATTCCATTTCATCAAGGGGGTGGTTGATAGGACAAGTGTATTTCAGCACACAAAGATAATGTTGCAATACACTTGTGGTGTGAATGCAGCCATAGACGGATGTGAGGTTGTTAACGTTTCGCACATATGGGGAAACGTTCGCGGTCGAATATTGATATAACAGTAATTTAGAGCATTATTACCTCCTGTAGGAAAAGAAACAGAACTCTGGTTGTAACATTTATTTGAAATAGCAATGGTTAAATTGTCTTCTTGTTCTCGTTCTCTCTTTTCCTCTTTCCCTCTCTCGCTCTGTAAATACTTGTTTATTGATTCCTCTGGATAAAGTGCACCTCCGTCAATAATTTGTGATCGATGCCAGCACAGGCTATGATGGTAGAGCAGAATTAGCCTTGTAAGGGGCCGGTTTAAATGTGACATATCTTTAGGTGGACGGAGAAACTTGTCACGTATTGTTGATCACCGAGCCTGCACCGTTTCCCTGTCCTTCCCCAGGGCGATAAATATGCAGCGCATACTTAATGGCTCATAATAGCCGTGTAGAGAGAACATCTAAATTCAGCTTTCAGGGGAGAAAAAAAGGATAAAATGAAAGAAAAAGTTTAGTTTGAGACATACTTTTTTTAAAATCAGACACAAAGAAGCAGCACAGAGAGGAAAGAAAAAGAAAAACTCAAAAATGAAAGCGAACGTAATTGTATCATTATTTGTCATTACATGGAAATCGACTTTCAGATTTTATTTATTTATTTATTTATTTATTTTTTAGGTAATTATCTTTGGATGTAATAATCCGGCTCTGTCTTTTATGTGTTTGGTGCTATATCGGTTTGTAGGGGGCGTTCAAGTCAAACCGGGACTTGTGATGAAATTTCTGGTGAAATGAAGGCGTCTTTATATTTACAGAAGACTTTAAGCATAGTACGGTGATGATGATATAACACAAGGCGAATTAAAACATTTGATTAGTGCAAACCTTTAACAGAAGCATTCACTGTACGTGCACATCCGTTTGTGTGAACTGTACACAGCACTTGCACGGTACAGAATCTCGACTGGGAGTTATTGCCACATTCGCCCGTACAGTCCTGACCTCGCTCCAAGCCATTTCCACATGTTTAGGCCATTAAAGGAGTTCCTGGGAGGCCGGTGTTTCAGATGTGAAGCAGACAGTCTGATCACGGCTCTGGTGTACTGTGAAAACTTTCTACCTTGACGGTATCCAAGCACTAGTGAAACACTGGGATAAGTGTGTTGGTGTAGCAGGGGATTGAATAGAGAAATCAAAAAGTTTTTACCTGATTACCGTTTTGTGTTTTTCTGCATAAACAATAGTCCTGCTTTGACTTGAATGTCCCTCGTATGTGTATAAATATATATTGAAATGTTATTCGACTGGTGAAAACATGTCCAAGGATCGGTGAGTGATTCGAGTGCGCTGGTGCAGCGGACTGGCAGAGTGGCGGAGTGTTGTAATGCAATCCCGGGTCCTAATTCGATTCCGCTTTCCTTCCTTGTCTCCAAGCCATGGCGTAATAGTACCCAGAGACCGTCTCTGAGAGAGAACAAAAAAGAAACAACTGAAGGAGATAGAACAGCGCGTTAATAGCAAAACAATCTTGTTAGAAGAATAGATCTGGCATGTTTTGTTCACCTTCTTCATGTCACCCATGCACAAAGTTCAGGTCAATTCTCCTGCCAATGAAAGGCGTAATTGCATTGGTGCGTCCCCCTTAAGGTTTTTTTTTTTACCGGATTCAAAGGTGAAATTGTGTGGAGTAGATGAGAAAATGGTATCCGGAAACATCAACGAGGAGAAATGGCTTATTTTGGATATTCTTCTTCATAGATGACGTTTGTTGTAAAAAAGGATAAGAGCTGCCATACAGTACAGAGGTATTGATTTTTAGATACACGCAATAAAGTCTGATGTATTAGGGATGAATTATCAATCAAACTGTTTACATACTGTATGAACGTATTCGCAAACCTTTCACAAGAGCATTTATGCAAAAAACAAAACAAAAAAAAAAACTTTGCACCTTACCTTTGCTCAAGAGCTTTTACATTTAGAAACTGACATAGAACAAGACTCGACTGGTGAGTTGGCACAGTGGCGTAGTGGTTAGCACTGTGGCCTCGCACCTTCAGGGTTATGGGTTCGATTCCCCCATCAGGTCTGTGTGTGAGGAGTTGGCACGTTCTCTACATGCTTGGTGGGTTCCCTCCCGGTGGCTTGGCACTTCCAGGGTGCACTCTGCCTCATGCCAAAAGTCTGCTGGGATAGGCTCCAGGCCTTCTGTACAGGAAGGACCCAAAGGATGTCTGGGATTTACAGTATGGTGGAAGTTAGAATAATATACAAATATATTTCCAAAAGCATTTTCTTTTGGGGATTTAATTGGGTCAGCACTGATTTTCCTGTTCCGTTTGCTACCATTTTGAAACATTTATAACGTTATTTCCGTAAGTGAGCTTTACAAAAGTTGGGAAAGTCGATTTCTGTGCATGCCCCATTTTAAGGGCGCTAAACTGGAAAGTCATCCATTGCTGAAAGAAGATTTAGCACGTCCCATTTGAGCTAATTGGAAAGCATCTCTTGAAAGGTGCTAAGCAATTTAAGTTTGATTGCAAGGTATCTATCAATGTATGCAACATCCAGTTGCTAAATCTAACATTTTCAAACAGGTTAGTAGAGCACAGTCTGCCACGGTCACAGCCTTTATGCTAAAACTAAAGCCTGTCTATGATAAAGAGGTAGTTTTTAAGTCTTTGCTAAAACTTAATGTAAGTTTATATCAAGACATTACAAAAGGTCTGGGTCTAGTCCTGGAATTTGACCCTGATTCCTTAAATTATACTCACATTCTGGGTGACAAACTTCATAGTTGGCATGAACGTCCATAACAACCAAGACCTATTGTAATGTTCTTATACACACACACACACACCACAATTTAGATATACTGTAAGACAGACTTGAAAGTATCCAAACTATCCCTTTAATGTCTTGGATATTGTTCAGTTCCTGTACACATTACACAACAATAAATGTGAGTATAAATGGTATACAATACTTTTTAAAATAAATAACAAAACTTTAAACAAACCCGATTTGCATATTCTAAAACCATATCCACACAATTTTTCCTTTAAAAACAATGAGTTATCCCATTACACCTGTAAGTCACTGTAGCATATACTGTAGTATTGTTCTACCTGGCCATGTGGTCTTTTTTCATCTTTTGTGTTTGTTGTTCAGTCTGGAAGAAGGAGATAAGACCCGGGAGTCTCCTGTGTTAGGAGGAATGACGGGTTGTGTTGTGCGTTACAGCAGCTTTTCGAAGGTGTTCGTCGTCATCTAGACAGTAAATCTGAGCCTGGGAGTTTTCACCCCGGCCCTGCGATTGCAAAAGTGTAAAAGTGCTCCCGTCTGCACTTTGTTGTAGAACTCGCCGTCCTTTTAGAAAGCAAAGACTTTGCTTTACGCCACTATTTTTACAAATACAAAATCGCCAATGATACAGTACCTAATATCAGTTTTATCAGAAGCTTATTTTTGTAGCTGGAGTTATTTTGCTTTATCCTTTCCCAGTTCGTTTGTGTCCTCCTGTTCCGAGCCACAAGCACCGCCGATCCCACCAGCATCCTAGCAAATGGTCAGGCTATTTTAGCACAAACCCACCAAGGAGCCTGGCTAACCCAGATTCAAACAAGATAAGATGTGAAAGAGGGAGAGGATAAGGAGAGGGAGAGAGAGAGAGAGATAGAGAGAGAACAACGGAAACGTTAGGGACGAGCCTGAATCATAGCTCTTCGCGTCCGTTATTCCGTGTGGAAGGCAGTTATGGGGAATTTGTCAGACAGAGCTGTGAGCAAGAAGAGGTTTCTCAGATCAGGAGACTCTCTGAATAAGCATCTGCTCTCGGATTACGCTGACGTGAGTCCCTTTAGTGCTTTCACAGAATCCAGAGAGAGTGTGTATGTGTGTGAGAGAGAGAGCGAGAGCGAGAGCGAGAGTTTCGCAGAGCGTGAAGTGTGAAATGTTGGATTATGTGCAGATGATATCTGTGTGTTTATGCAGCAATACCATTATAAACTAGTCCATCATCACCATTATCATCATCATCATTCCCATCATCATCATCATCATCACCATCACCTTCTTCTTCTGTTCTTTTTCGTTTCCCCCTTTTCCACCAACAATTGCTCATTTCTTGTTTTTTAAACTTTATCATAAATCATCATCATATTTTTGTTCTTTCCCACTCCTTTTCTACCACCACCACCATTATGATTATCATCTTCCGTCTGTTCTACTTCCTAATTTTTTTTCTCCAGCACCATCACAATTACAACCTTTTTTTTGTCATATTACTGTACTCCCTCAACATCACCACCACACTCTCCTCCTCCTCCTCCTCCTCCTCCTCATCATCATCATCCTTACCTTTTTGCCCTTTTTTCCATCACCACCATCACCATCACTTTTATTATCATCATAATCATCATCCAGTTCTACTTCTTCATCTTCTCCTCTATCACTACCACCACCACTAATGATCATAAATCATCTTCCTGTTCAACCTTTTCATATTTTCTGCTCCACTCTACCTTTTTTTGGTATATTACTTCTTCTTCACCACCACCACCACCACCACCACCATCATCATCATCATTATCTAGTTCCACTTCTTCATCTTCCCCACCTCCACCAGTGATCATAATCATAATCATTTTCCTGTTTTATTTTTTTATCCTTTTCTCCACCACCACCACTATCGCCACCACCACCACCACCACCACCACCACCTTCTTTTCCTTGTTAATTAATTCTTCTCCAATATTATCATCAGTATCTCTTTGTTCTTCTTCTTTTCCACCATTGCTACCACCACCAGTCGTTACTACTTTTATAATTATTCTCCAGAATCTGTATCATCATAATCATCTTCTTGTTTTTTCTTTTCCTCCACCATAACCACTACCACCATGAATATCAGCATCTTCTCCATCTTTAACACCACCCCTACCACGGCCTACCTAATCATCACACCTTCACCCTGGTTCTAATTTCTTTGTTTTAACCATATCTCCACCACTACCTTCTATTTCCTGTCCTCTTCTTCCTTCACCATCAACACTATTACTGTCATTGTGTTAATCACATTTATAATTATCCTCAATCTTCCTCCTCCTTCTCATCATCATCATCATCATCATCATCATCATCATCACCATCTTATGGTTTTATGTCTACACCACTACCACCAGCATCATAACATAATTATCAATGAACAATTTTTCAATTATCCTCCATCATCTGTATAATCCTCATAACCATGATCATCATCTTCTTCTTCTTTTTCCACCACCATCATCATTGTCGTCATCATTGTCATCAGCACTTATCTGTATCATCTTTATCATCCTCTTGTGCTTCTTCTTCCCAGCCATTACCACACCATCATTATTATCAGCTTCTCCTTCTTTATCACCTGATGAATTATCACCAACAAGAATTTTTTACTTTTCTCATTTTTCTTCTTTTTCTTCTTCCTCCTCTTCTTTTTTTCTTCTTCTCCTCCTTTTCCTCCACCCCTCTTTACCCACCAGGATCATTATATTCTTTATATGCTCTTTATATTTAGCTTCTCCAATATCACAACCCCATCGCTGGCATCACCATAATTAATCTTTTTCTCTTGAACATTTTCAGAAATGTTCATTATTACAACCTCCATCCTTCTTTTCATCTCCCTCTTCATCATCATCATCATCATTATCTTTTTTAATTATCTTCTCCAACACTAACAAAACATTCACCATTTTTGTAATCATCATAATCCCTACCACTACTGCCATTTCCATCATCATCATCATACTCCCTAGAACCGCCTTCATCCTAATTGCCATCATCATCATCATCATCATCATCATTCCTGTCATAATAATCATTATAATAATTATCATTATTATCTTTATCTCTCATTATAATCAGCATCAGCATGATCATCATTATAAACATCATGTTTCACTGTTACCTGTAATTGTGACTGACATGGAAGCCATGACATTCCTTTCCTCTTCCCAGTGGCATGATCCATAACAGATCACCCTGGGTCTAGACAGAGACAGATGGGATGAAACGTCATTATTAAATTCTCTCACAGTGAAATTGCTGTGTTTCTCCCTGCCATCCTGTGAAACACTTCACACTTGTAGCATAAAACAGTCTGCTTCCTCCTTCCACTGGTGCCATGAAGGAGCCATAACACATAACAATAAGATACAAAAGCACTCGCTGAGATTCATAACACAGATACGAAAAATAACACTCGAACCATTGGGGCTTAGGCGATAACAGGATTTCACAGAAGGTAAACTCTATGGAGCGCTTTCATTTTCAGCTGAATGAAAAGCTGGAAAAGGACGCTGCAGCGGAAACGCGTGCTGACGACTCGATGTTAGATGAGATGCAGAATTTCAGAGCACTTCACGTAGGAGGTGATAATGGAAGTGATCCCTCCTGGCACCGCCGCTAATAGGAGTATTGTAGTCTGTTGATTCAAGGTGACAGTCTGGTAATTTGGAAATGATATGGCACTAAATAGAGTGGTTGTACGAAAATTGACATAGAGAAACACTGTTTGCGAGTTTCTGAAAGCTTTCAGGTTACTGCTGTTGCCTGTAGCGACCATGAGCAGTAATGGCTAGTGGTGATATTACTGTAGATATGAGGTTAAAATCTTACAACCATCAATAGCTTGATGTGGAAAGTATTGGAGTTGAGCATTACAATACAGTATGTTATGGCTTGTAATTGCTTGGTAGACTTGATCAGATGCACCAAGTATACTTTCTTTTAAGCTTGATTTTTTTCTTCTTAATATTTCTATATACATTAATAGAGCAGTCATGTATACCTGGGATCATACAATAAGTGCAAAAAGTGCAAATGTTCTGTGATCTAGATCAGCCATACCACCACATAACATTAACATTGGATATCAATTATATTCCAGTAAACTGGTGACAGGGTCATAGAAACCCAAGCCTCACCCATGACAATGGAAACCAAAGGCCAGCCATCAAGTCCGATCCCACAGAAAAAAAAAAAACTATGTAGCACAACTTGCCCAAAAAAGTCTATGCTGGCCACAATAGAAAGGCACCAGAATGCCCAGTGCGCCACAGCCTTCTGCGCACAGCGCCCAGCCCAAGGCCACCAACCTGTCCTTCAAACTCCACAGATCCCAATCTGATTGAGTACCCACTGGATGCATTGCTTAAACAAATCTGATCCATGAATGCCCTGTGTAACAATTCACAGCACGCAAAGGATCTGCTGCCAACATCCTGGTGCCAGACACCACAGAACATCCCCAGAGGCCCAGTGGAGTCATGCCCCGAGTGGCTAGAGCTTCCCTATTTAGCAGAAGGGCACACCTACACAACACTGGGCATAATGTTTTGTATTGTAATGTTAAGGCTGATCTGTGTGTAACAAAAACAGAAGGTACTGAACATGACTGTTCTGAGATCTCAGACTAATCATCAGACATCTACTCTACAGCCACACGTACATCCTCTTGACTCATAAGTGATGAGTGCGTCCTAATATACTGCCTCTTAAGCCTCCAGAAGCCATCAAGGCATTCCTACTTGTTCTAAGAGAAATGGATCCGACAGGGCATGTTTCAGCAAAACACATGCCCCAAAGACAAGACCTCTTAATCTTCTCTGATGAGAAAAAGGCGGCAGTGGATTATTCATTTGGCCTGGTCTTGGTGAAAGCATGTAAATCATGGTATTAGAACTGTAAACCCAATGATTATATCACACTGAGAGAGATTATCGGATTGACAGCACCATTTTATCATGGGGATAATCTTGTCTGGTTTGAACTATCCATCACCTCTCTGCAGTTATAAGGTAGCGCTGGTCTTTGTTTTTAAGACCTGTAGACTTATCCCATTGGCTGGGCAAAGGAAAATGAGATATTGTGTTCCTCGTGGTTGCATGGCACACTATCTTGCACTGTAAGTGCTTTAAATGCCTCTATTGCAACAGATCCCTAGTTTAATGTCTGAGATAATGCTTTATAAATGGATACAAATTCCTTTGCGAATATAGCAGCATTTATTTTTCTCCCTCTGGAGTTGTGTAAGATCCTCACTTCACTTTGAGTTATCTGTAATGCATTTAGGTCACAACAGTGTCACATGAACTTTGGTATTTAGAATGGTCTCTGCTTGTGAATCAGCCAAGAGGCATGTCTGCACTTCTCTGCTTGGCCAGGCACTATTCTTTGGATCAGGCATCAATCCCTGGCAGTATTAGTCCAGCCCTTCTATTACATAATTTAGCCCTCAACCAGTGTCACATAGTCTGGCATGTTGATTTATGTGGCTCAGTCCACCCAGAAGTGTTTGCACAATTGGGCCCAGGTCTCCGATTGAGCAACCCAAACCGAAACTGACTTGCTGTGCTATTTTGAAGATCACACGCTTGAGCGGCCTTGTTTCTAAATGAGTGGCTACCTTAGAGACCAGAAGCTTGAGAATTTATTTCGAAAATTAAGAGCCACAAGAGACTGAGGTCAGCTATTTCCATTTTTAATGAACTTGAGATTTGGCATTCGCTTCTACAAATCCCTGATGAACAGTGCACCGGGACTGTGCTCACACAGAATATTGACCTTGTACAAGAGATACATGGCCATTAATTGCACCATGTGCAATGACACTATGATACCCAGAGCATAGTGATAGCAAAAGTGCATTCCATCCTTGCTTTAGTTTTTCTCTGAGAGTAGCAAGTAGAAATGTACATTAGTCAGGTCTAGTACATCCAAACTCAATCGGCTTTTGATAGCAGAGCATGGGAAACTGCTCATTCTTGCAACTTTTCACCTATGATCTTTGGCTTTATCCCGCGTCTAGGGTGAGTTCGTACCGAGCTCATATGTGGTTTATGAAAGAACAACATGTTCTGTACATTATGAAAGGTCACCATATGCACCTAAACCTTAGTCTGGTAGCCAAAAACAGTAGCAACCATGACTTGAAGAGGCTTTTGATTAAGACCCTAGGTAGGTTAAGAACAATTTTTAACCCTTGAAAATCTGTTATTTAAAAACGCTTCCAATTTTAACCAAGCCAAAAATAACGGAATCTTGAAGATATGTTGGAAAATTATGTATGTACGTATGTATAATTTTCCAACATATCTTTAAGATCTCATTATTCTGGGCTTGGTTTTCCTGGCTGTGTGCTTTGGGTCATTGTCATGTTGGAGACCCAGCCATGACCCATCTTTAATGCTGTGACTGAGGGAAGGAGGTTTTTGCCCAATATGTCACAATAAATGGCCCCGTTCATCCTCTCCTTAATACAGTAGAGTCGTCCTGTCTCCTGTGCAGGAAAACACCCCCAGAGCATGATGCTTCCAGCCCCATGCTTCACTGTAGGTATGGTATTATTGGGATGATACTCATCATTCTTCTTCCTCCAAAAACGGCGAGTTAAGACCTAAAAGTTCTACTTTGGTCTCATCTGACCACAGGACTTTCTCCCATGATTCTTCTGGAAATTCAGATGGCCCCTGGCAAACTTTAGACGGGCCTGGACATGGGCTGACTTAAGCAGGGGAACTTTCCGTGCAATGCAAGATTTTAAACCATGACGTCTTAGTGTATTACTGATAGTTGCCTTGGAAACGATAGTCCCAGCTCTTTTCACGGCATTGACCAGCTCCTCCCGTGTAGTTCTGGGCTGATTCTTCACCATTCTTAGCGTCATTGAAACCCCATGTATCTATATAGACTTTGGCTGATTGTGGGGTCACAGGTGTCTTTATGACAGCTAACGAGCTCAAACAGGTGCTACTAATTAAGAATCATGAGCAGAGTGTAGCTGGATTATTTAAAAGCAAAATAACGGGTCTTTGAGGGTCAGAAATCTGGCTGATAAGCAAGTGATCAAATACTTATTTGACACAGTAATTCACAAATAAATTGTTAAAAAATCATACAATGTTATTTCCGGATTTTCTTTTTAGATTCTGTCGCTCACAGTGGAAATGCACCTATGCTGAAAATTGTAGACCCTCCATGATTTCTAAGTAAAAGAATTTGCAAAATCACAGGGTGATCAAATACTTATTGACCTCACTGTATGTAAATAAAGTCTTAACCTGTATATAACCTTAATAATTAAGAATTTCTAAAGTTTCTTTTTTTTTTTTGAGTTTCCTTGGTTCCTTGATTACCAGCTTTTCAGAAGAAAGGAGACCTAAAACTTTCTTGAAAGAACCCTTGCCGTTACGACCTTAGGCAGGTTGAGGCAAGATGAGTTGGTTCAAAAGTAAGAAGCAATGAAGCGAGGGTTCTACTGTATGCATTGATTTTCTCACAAATCTCTTTCTCATAAACCGTCTATACCATATAAACTGGCTATAAATCTTCCACACTTAAAAGTAAAAAAGCCGTTTTCACACTCCTGAGGCAGTGATGGAGAAGGAATTTTTCTGTTTCTCGAGGTGTTTGCGACTCTATTCTTGCATCGTTTTGCGCACAGGAAGTGATGTCAGTATGTGGGACATCTCCGACTATGTTTGTCTCCGGTTTATACCCAGTATAAATAAATAAACACACTTCCTCCTCTCTGTCTGCACAGAAACACTCACCATCTACTGGTGGTGAGAGGCGGAGGCAGGACTTTATGTCAGCCAAAAAGTCTGCCAGACTCGATAAGTCATCCATTTGCAAGAATAAGGAGGTGTTTCTAAGAAAGGACGTGTAAACACAATGGGAAACCCTTCACAGAAAAGGCCAGTTTTTAGAGTTTCTGATATTAATCCAGTACAGTATTTTGGAAGACTTTTTACTTTTTGCGATTGAAGAGATACAGGCATACTGTATTTCAGTGAGGTATTTGAGGTCATTTAATCCACACCTTTTGACCAATCAGAATCAAGAACTATAACAAATTATAGCTTGCTTTTGTTGTTGGTCACAGATCCGAACATCCGGTGATCAGAGGTGTAAGGTACATTTTCATTTACTGCGCTTAAGTACAGTTTTCACATGACGAAACTTTATGCTTCACTACATTTCTCCATGGCATCACAGTTGTGTGTAGTACTTGAAGCGGTAATATACTGCTGACAATTTAATGTAATTGCATGATTTGCCTTCCCTCTGTGAAACGCTCAGTCATGTAGCAGGTGTTTGAAATCAGAAGTAGAGGTGATACCTTTGGTACTTTTTCTCAGTTAGGAATTTTAAATGGGGGACTTTTACTTAAATAATATTTTACCTGGGGTATCTCCACTTTTACTCATGTACAGGATTTGTGTACTATGCTTTGGTGCTTCTTGTAAATGGACAGACAGTGAGCGTAAGGTGCGTGCAGGGATTCGAGAGAGTTCATTACAGTGAACTAAGTGTGGTGTTATAGGTGTGCTCCTACATGTTGTAGGGTATCTTGTGGGTTAAGTCAAAGACGTTTGGGTCTGCAAAGTAGTTTTATCTTAATCAATTTTCATACTTTTTTCATACATAATTGTTGACGCCATTATTCATGTCATCCATTAATAATCATCTGGTCATAACCATGAGAAAGTAAACTGAATGCATGTGTCTATTAAAACAGTTAAAGACATATTTTGTAAGTGTTTGTATGCAAGACATCTGTAATGGTTTTGACATGTTTGCTATGTACTGTAGCATGCTGCACTTCTGTGGGAAGATCTTTTTTTCCCCTGTAAGATAGTTTTTTTGCAGAAGTCTGACTGTTTCTAGATGTGGCTTTTGGGAGTTGGCTGTCCCGCTGCAGCTGTATTTTATTCTGTGGGTGTTTAAGGGTCATTTTTAGTTATGTGAATGAGGCTGGACTACAAAATCCAAACAGATCTAACAGCTAACCGAGAATTCCATTTTACAGTGTTTTTTTAATACATGTTTTCAAAATGAGTCAAAAGGGTTAAAAAGCACAAATACCTTAATATTTTTGCTAAATTGTTTGTGTTATGCCAGTGTGACATGTGTGATTTTTTGCAAAACGCTATAAATCCACCTCCTACAATTTTGTCACAATGGATAAATCCCCCTGAAGGAGTGTTTGTGGTTATTTATGTACAGTACGCAATTCAGTATCGCTAATATGTTGGCACATACTTTTGTATTGCATTAAAAGCAACGGTTTTAACAAAACCTTAAATTATATATTAGAAAAACCTCACAAAAATAGTACAGTATGCACTGTATAAAACAGCTTCCTACACACAGTGTGTGTCTTTCATGTCTTTTGCACACAAATCGATCATGCATGTTTTACGTTTTTGTAACATTATTTCTATGCACTATATACTGTAGTATCCCACATTGGCTGATTAAATATATAACATGGTGTTTAAACAACACCCAAATTCCATAATGTCCTATTTCACAGTAGGTATTGCGGACGTTAAGCGACTCATACAGTATCCATCATCATTACTGCAGGAGTGTAAAGATTTTTCTTGGTTTCAACATTCTCCAAAAACCTTTTGAACACATTTAAACCACTCTCAGCAGACTCTGTGTTGCACGGGAAGTATGTTTGCTTCACTGATCACATGACAGAAAGAAGCCGATGCGATTGGATCATGCTCAAAACAAAACTAAAGATTTAAAGCTTCTAAGACAAATGTTTTCTTATAGACAGTCTTCTGCGTTAGAGAAAAATAGTATGCGAAAAAAAGTAAAAGGTCCAAGGGAAAACAAATAAAAAAGGAAATAAAAAAGAGATGCCAGGTGAGGGACTGTACTGTATATAGCTGCTATCATGTGAGATATGACAGTAACTTATGTATTTCATTGATGTTTCACAACATTAGCCATAACATAACCATAAAAATGGCATGTCGTTATTTTCTAGATAGGAAAAGAAAATTCAATGATTGGAAAATTGAAAGAGACTGGAAGGAAATATTATTGTTTTCTTTATCAATGTTGCCTTAGAAACAAACTTGCAAATGCAGAAAATGCATAAAGGATAAAAGTTCCACTCTCTGAGACACACACACACACACACGGTTTACTGTTCCGACTCCAGAAACAGATTTCAGACTCCCATATTAAGTTAAAATGACGAATCGGCTGGAACGACCGATATTGATTTCGGGTCCTGCCGCTAAGACAACTGCATTTCATCATCCGTCTAGAGATACTCGTCTAATAAACGACCTCGGTCCCTTACTTGTTTGGCGTTTTCGCTCTGTTCCTTGATAACTCTTGGCGTTTTGTCGTCAGTAGCTAGACAGCACAAATAACTCATGGCGTAGACGGTGCTCAGGACGTCGGAAATCATGATGAGATAAAAAAAAAAAGATTGATTGTGGATTGATTTGTTTTCAGCGAACCGGAGTTAGGGCTTCATTACACGGTGTAATAGTCTGGTCTCATGGCGCCCTTGTGTTTTTATGGGCAGATAATTAGTTTTGATTTTATTTTAGCATTTGATGGCATGGTTGCATCACTTTACGAGATCAAAGAGAGCTATCTATAGTAATAGATATTTAATGTGTTATTCAGTTTCCCAGCTGGTGCGTGACACTTAGCAGCGTAGCACCGATCTTAATGGTTCCCTGCGCCTTACAGTAGCGTGCGTTATTCTGGTCATGCTAGCTACTCATGCACTTCTGCCTGTCTACAATTTTTTCCCCCCCAGCGGGATTACCAGCTATTTTAAATTACTTTTTTTCGCTTAGTCACAATATTGATTGTTTTGCAGCTCCTTGTGAGCATTCCCGTTTCATATATAATCAATGTAGACCGCAGTGCTTTGTTCTTAATAGTGTTCTTGTTGATTTCACCTTCGAGCCCTTTTGCCTTCAAGTGCGCTCTGTAAAGCCTTGCAATTACAGAACGCCTGCAGAAGGGGAATGATTATGCCACGAGAGGCGCCTGTAAACATTTTCGGTGTTGGTTTAGCTTTTAATCACATTCTTTTAATCACACACACACTTTTAATCGCTTTTTAATTATCATTACGTTTAAATTACTTGTAATTTTTGTCATTTTTTTCCCCTAAACTTTTTGGCCTTCTTTCTAACTAGCTTATACAGTTGTTCAATATGACCTCAGTCGATTATACTCGACTATAATAAAATTTATTTTGCATTAAAGAATTAAAAAAATTCTAAGTGAAACCACATCTTTCTAAGGGCCGTTGCTTCCATGGTATCATTTAAGGTCGGAGTGAGAGATTCATGGCCGAAGCAACGATACTAAGAACTAGGCTAGCTGACTAATATACACATAAAAAAAATTACGTCCTCTGTCATTTGTCAGGAGCCATTTTTATTGTTATGTTTTCGTTAAACCATGGACATTCTCTCTGCTTCATCGCACAAAGCCGATCTGTTATTCCTTTAGTTGCACGAGATGTCTTATGTTTTAGGCTTTAGCTTTGATTCCTTGTGACCTTGGCACGCAGTATTTTACTAAGTCCAGCTGTGGCTATAACTGGACTTTATTGTCACATTGCACGGTCACCCTCTAATTCTTAAGTCATGTGTGGAGCATTCTTGTTGTCCAAGGGCCACTCTCAGAGGATAAGAAAAACAGCCTCGATGTATAAATACACTGAGCCGTTGGCGTAACATTGCTTGCTCCTCGGATAGAAACAGGAAAGTGGCTCTGAAATGAAATGTTTGGAGTTTGAAAGCTTGAAATGTTCCATGTATACACATGTAGCTAAGAGGCCTTTTTTCAGAAAGGTTCAAGGCTGTTTTTCAGAGTTTGTGTAATAGATTTTAAATGTTGTACATTAAAACAGGTCAGTTTTAATTTGATAGATATTTGAACATTATACTGTATATTGTACATATGTCAAAATAATTTTAAATAGGAATGACCTCATCTGAGCTCAGAATGTAAACAGAAATGGGAAAATCAGGTGCTGGAAGCTTAGAAGAAGCATGTCCTAGGGGTCCAGCACTGCTACATCACAGCTCTAGCTTCTGGACTCTGATCAAGCTTGAGGTATTCTCGGTCAAGGTTCTGTATGTTCTTGCTGTGTCTGGGCTTTCTCCTTATTTTCCATTTCCGTCCAATGGTGAAGATGAACGACTGATGATATTTTACTACTAACCTATGTTCTATGGGCCCCTGAAAAATGGAAGCATGCGCTGTTCATGCCAGGAGTGGAGAGATTTGCTCCCGGTGGACGATGGTTAAGGATGAAAAGACAGCATGACTTAAATAAACAGATTAGATTCCCATTAGGTTCCCTGTTGAAATATGGGAAAACCTCGAGAGGATGGCTTGTGGAAATGAGGTTCCTCCACTGTTCCTGGCTTTATTTTTCTGTGACAGGGTAATGTGCCAGGGTTAAATGTATCAGCCATTACATTTTTAACATTAATATTAAAACCATCTAAGGTCCTCTGGTGCCACTGGGGCAGGCCTGGCCCCTCAGGGCATGGCTCCACAGTGTCTAGGGCCTGGATGTTAGCAGCAGATCCTTTGGGTGCTGTGAGTTTTGGAGTGCAAAATCAGTGGATTTGACTTGTTTGTCCGCTGCAGTCCAAGTGTGCTCAATCGGATTGAGATGTGGGAAGGCCAGGTCTTTGCCCGCTTGGCCCTGTACGTGGTCGGCTATGGTGCAGTAGGTGTTTTGGTGCCTTTGACTATTTTTCAGTGATTTGTGTTGCATGGGCTTTTCTGTGGGATCAGACTGGACTCCCCAAAGGCATCAGTGCCCATGATCCTGTCACCGGTTTACTGGTGGTCATACTGTAAGTAGTCATAATGTTGATGATATAATAATAGCAGATCATTGTAGATGCTGCTTCTCTGCATCAAGAGGAGTTGGTTGGTTCAAGCACCTGAGCAGGAGAACCCCAAGTTGCTAGAGCTTAATTGGTGATATCCATGAATTAAGACTCCTGGTTCCACCCAGGATCCAATGGAGAGATTATATCTCACAGTCAGCTTTGAATCTGCTGGGAATCCCCAGGAGGAACAGAAATCCCTGATTGGGGATGGAGTAGCCAGGACTGCAGTTTTCATCATCTTGCCATCATGACCCCCAGCAAGGATCATATTTCAGGTTAATATTATAGACTAAGTAGTTTTCGCTAGGGTTGGCATGTTAAATGATGCATTTGTATATAATACAGTAAAGTTCTACTGTATCTTCTGTAAATTTTAAATCATGAATTAATTACATTAATAACGATTATGCTTTGGTTAGAGAAAATTCTACAAAACAAACTATATGAGATGATCGTTAATAATATAAGGTAATGTTTCATAGACCTAAAGTAATTCCTGCTGAATAAACTCTCCAGTGTTTCTGTATATGTCGATTAATCTGCATTCATTTCTTAGTTTCATTTTGGCAAAATCAATTCAGTCAATGCAATCTGTCTTATCATTGGCTACTGGCTAAATAATAATAATAACAATAGAAATAAAAACAAACTCAGCAAATAATTTCCTTCCAAGAAATTCGTTAGCGCTATCGATTTGTGAAATCTCATCACCTTGTTGGATTTCGCATGTTATGCAGTTAACCAAGCGTGAAAAACTGGCAGTGCAAGGTCAGCATTGATCAATACAGGATCAAATTCTATTGAGTCAGTTAATGGATTTAAATCGCATGATTATGTAGCTGAGTATCATGTGACCTCCAGAGTGCTTTTTTTAAATTTACAAAATAACCAATCTTTTAAGTCAACCACATTGTCTCCAGAGTTGCCATTGCTGCTGCTGAGGATCGCCCGCCGTCCCATGCCACCAAACAGTGATTGTCCTCTTTGGCCTTCAACGTGGACTTGCTGCCAGAGAACCAGTGATCGCTGCCTCCACTTCATGCCCACACTACGTCTCTACAGAGTGTCAGAGTCAAACTCTTAGATTACCGGACCGAATCATCGACGTTTCCGTTCCTTTACGTACCAATTTGTATTTCACCGCGGCTCTTCCTCAGCGCTGCATCGCTACACCGTGGCTAATGAGGTCAGAGCGCGTCTGAGATACGGCCAGCCGCGATTTTAAAACCGTAGTGATTCAGAGTGAAAATAATTAAAGTGAGAACTGGGCATATTTTCATTTCTCTCTCTCTCTCTCTCTCTCTCTCTCTCTTATCCTCAATGTCATTTACTTTTTTTCATCTCTTTTTTTCCTTTTTTTTCAGCCTGCTATAATAAACGATGTTAGATTTGTATTGTCACGTCTTGGGTGATAATAATGTAATAAAAGAAAAAGGAAATTGGATGTCTTTTTTCCTCCCTGGCTCATCTTTCATTTCTCTCTCTCCTTCATTTTCCAATTCTCTTTAACTTTTCTTCATTCTCACATTCTCACACGCTCATGCTTGGTGTCTCCCTTCATTCCACTCTTTCTGATTTCTTTTTCCTTGATTCCATCATTCCCTCTCTCCCTCCACTCCTCCTCTCCATGATGATCCCCTCTCTTTGTTTACTCACAATTTTTCCCTCTGACCCCTTCATCACACACCCTTATATCTCTTTTTCTCTCTTCATTCATCCTCTCATCTGTCTCTCTTCTTATCCTTTCACTTTTCCATCACTTTCTTCACTCTTACTCTCTCTGCATCTGTCTTATTTACCCCTCATCCTTCCATCCTCTATGCGTCTCTTTTCCTTCTCGTTCTCTATCCATCACTTTCACTTGATACCGTCTCCCTTTCATTTCTTTCTCTCCTCACCTCTTTCATCATTCTCTCTGAATTCTCTCTCTCTTTATGTTTCCACTGTTATTCTCTTACATCTCTCTCTCTCTCTCTCTCTCTCGCTCACCCATGACCTTCAAATGTTTCACCCCTAAATTTCTACCTCTACCTCTCCTCCTCTATCCTTATCTTTTACTTGTGACTTTTATCTCCATATCATTCTCCCTCTTTTCTTATTCACTTCTACCTTTATTTCCCTTTTCTTTCTTTTTCCTTCTATTTTCCCCATCTATGTACTTTTTCTCTTTTCACTTCTTTCGCTCTTGCATTCCAATTTTTCCTCTTTTTCTTCTTTCTCTTTTTCATTCTCTTGTTCCTTCCTTTCATTACATCTGTTTTTCTCACATTCATTGATTTCTCTACCTCGCCATGTTTTCTTGTGACCTTCTGCCTCTCTGTTTTCTTTTAATCTCCATCACCCTCTTTCTGAATTAATCTTTTTTTACCCATGACCTCAATTTCTCTCTCTCTCTCTCTCTCTCTCTCTCTCTCTCTCTCTCTCTCTCTCTCTCTTTCTGTCTCTCCCAAATCCCCTCTAACTCTCATCTCTTATGACTCTCTGTCTTTATCTATTCGTACATCTCTCTTTTTCTCTCTCTCTCTCCTCTTTCCTTCTCTATCTCTCTCTCTTCCACATGTGCTCGGCTTTAATCTCTCTCTCTCTTTCTCTCTCTCTCTCTCTCTGCAGAAGTGTGACTGTCTCCTGAGTTTGGAGGCGTACTCCTTGGAGCAGAAGATGCGAGTGTGTCAGTGTCTGAGCGATAACATTGAAACGCAGCTTCAGCTGGAGTGCAGAGAGACGTTCAGCCCCGCCGATCAGGTACACGCTGCGTCACAAACTGCGTCACACACACACACACACACACTGTCACGCCCATCACTCGCTGTGACACACACACTCCATCACATTCTGCCTCGACACACATTCCATCACACACACCCCATCACATACTCCATCACACACACACACACTTTTTCACACACACTTTTCCATACACTCCGTCATACACACACTCCGTCATACACACACTCCGTCATACACACACTCTGTCACTACACACTTGTCCACACGCACTTTGCCTCACACTCCCTCACACAGCACTTCTACGCAAACCCTACGTCATACACCCAGTGTCACACACACTGTCTCGCACACTCTATCTCATACGTCATTACACACTCTTTTACACACTCCATCATAGAATCCCTCACACACACACACACACACACACACACACACACACACACACACACACACACTCCACCACACACCTTGTCTCACACACTCCATCACATACTTCATCACACACTTTATCATACACTATCTCATACACACACTCCATCACACACACACTCTATCACACACTCCATCACATATACACACACACACACACACACACACACACACACACACTCTATCACACACTCCATCACATATACACACACACACACACACACACACACACTCCATCACATGCTGTCAAGACATTCTTATATCCCATCTCTCTCTCTCTCTCTCTCTCTCTCACACACACACACACACACACACACACACACACACACACACACACACACACAGATCATTATACTCTGGGATAAGAAATACAATAATATATTTAAATTTTATTAATATATAAATATAGTTGTTAATTTTAATAAAAGGTTATTTTATATATTGTATGATACTAATCTAATATTAGAGCTGAATCCTTAAACACGTTTATAATAAAATTTGTTTAAAAATGGTAAAAACATAAAATTATATATTTTTACAGTTGCATAAATGACATGCAACAAGCTAAAAAATTTTTTTTAAAAATGCATATAAAAAATATATATATTTTGGGTATATTTTTAAAACTCTCTTTCCCTCTTTGTGGTATTAAAGGCAAAAGAAGGGAAAACAAACAAACAAACAAACCAACAAACAAACGAAACGCTTACGTATAAGAGCGTCAGTGAAAACTCCAGTGCACGCTGTGTATAAAGCCGTTTCTCATCAGCATGCCGAAAGCTTTCACTCTTCCACACCTGCTCCTAATTATTCCTCACATCCTGCTTTTGGCATGAAAGAGGGATGCGCTGAGCCGTCTGTTTTATCTGAGCTTAAATCGGGAAGCGATTGTTCCTGTTTTTTCTCTCTCTCCTCCTTTCTTCCTGTTTTCGGTTTGTTTGCTTTTTTGTTTGCTGAGTTTCGAGTAGTTCATGTGTGTGTGTGTGTGTGTGTGTATGGTTTTCATTATTATGTTTATTCACATGGCCAGACTGGAAATGATGATAAATTTGCCCCCAGCTAAGCCTTATGGCTCTGGTACACATTATGAGAAAAGGAAGTTTGCTGATTGGTCGTAATGTGTGCCAAGGGTAGAACCATGGAAGACATTCATTAATTTATTTTATTTTTTTATTTTTTTTTTGTTATTTTTTACATTTTCATATTTAAATCAGAAGTGTGTATGGTCTATGCCCATTTTTTGTGTGTGAACTCTGCTGCTATATCCTGGTAACCCCGGTATTTGACCAGCTATACCTCTGACTTTGGGTTAACGGGTCGACGCCCCTATCTTGGCCATCTTTAGCGAGTCAGAATGGGGACCTGGTTATATAAGATAAGGTGATACCTAAGGAACCCACTGAAGCGTACATTAACCACCGGCTCCTTTAATTACATTTTTGTTTGTCGTTTTATTTCGATGCCCAAACACCAAAGTGAGCTCTAATGCGTTCCCTCTGTGGACATTTCAGGAATAGAAAGCCATCCCCATGCCTGGTTACGGTACTGAGAAAAAGTCTCGAGTCCCCTTCACCTCTTCTCACTAAATTTAATTACATTAAAAGTCAAAAGTTGTGACACGTCGCGTTGTTCCTCCTTCACTCCGTCCATCAGGGAAAAGTGAAATCTATAATCGGCTAATCAGATAATAATAATCATCCGCATCATGTTCTGGCATTTCTGCTGTATAATAACACAAACTCCATCCGAACAAAACCGTTCCCGTCTCATGTAGTGTGTGTGTGTGTGTGTGTGTGTGTGTGTGTGTGTGTGTAGACAAGGAGTGTGAGCTGTACTGTACTGATTTAAAGACATTTATTAATTTGTCCGTGCCCTTCAGCTAATGGACCACTGATTATTCCCAGTGAAGTGTGTGTGTGTGTGTGTGTGTGTGTGTGTGTGTGTGTGTGTGTGTGTGTGTGTGTGTTGAATTGAATGAATAGCGCATCATCACTGGTTCCTACTGGGTTCTCCCACTCTCTCTCTCTCTGTCTCACACACACACACACACACACACACACAAACACACACACACACACACACACACACACACACACACACACACACACACACACAGACAGACAGACACACACACACATCGATTTGTCCTGACCTTTTTATTTTGTTTGGTATGTGTAACACAGCACTACTTTCTTTCTTTCTTTCTTTCTTTCTTTCTTTCTTTCTTTTGTTTTTGCATTTTTTCTTTTTTCTTTATTACATTTTCTTCTTTTCCCAATGTTTATAAAGTTTTCTTACTTCCTCTTCTTGCTCTATCTTTCCTAATACCTATCTAATTTTCTTTCTCTCTGTATATCTTTTTCAAGTTTTTTCTTTCTTTTTTCTTTCTTTCTTTTTTCTTTTTCTTACTTTCTTTCTTTCTATTTACAAATTGTATTTTTTCCTCATGTTTATAGTTTTCTTTCTTTCTTTTTTCTTTCTTTCTTCTTTCTGTCTTTCCTACTTTTTTCTTTTTTTCTTCCTTTTTTCAAATTTTCTTTTTTCCTCATGTTTATAAGGTTTTCTTTCTTTTCTTCTTTTTTAAAAGTTTCTTTTTTTCTCATGTTTATAGTTTTCATTCTTTCTTTACTTCTTTCTTTCTTTCTTTCTTTCTTTCTTTCTTTTTTAAAATATATTTTTTCCTCATGTTTATAAAGTTTTCTTTCTTTCTTTTACTGCTGAATTATTTCTATAATAATATTGTTATTCTGAATAAACCAACCATCAGACAGAACGTGACATTATAGAGAATCGCTCAGGACTGGGGTGTTACACGCAGCGTGATGCTGGTTGTATTCGTTCCTGTACAGTGCAGTGGACTACAGTCTCATGTTTGGTTAGATTATAGCAACCATATGTTAATGTTTGTTGTATCCTGTGTGTGTGTAGGTGTGTGTGTGTGTGTGTGTGTGTGTGTGTGTGTCGTATAACCTCTCTCACTCGTATAACCTGGTGTTTATTAGTGTGTGCATCATGCATGTGCGGGTTCCTGATGATTTAAGCGCTCTGATTCCGCTCATGGGCTCGTCTCGAGTCCCGTGGTGTGACCGGGGGGGTTGGGGGGGGGCGAGGTCGTTGTTTCCCTCACGTCTTCTGTGGTTCCTCAGTGGGAGAGAAGCAGTGTGTCCTCAAGTCACTAATCACCTGACTCATCACCCCGACTCCAACCCTCCCCTCCTCTCCCGAGACCCTGACTCTCTCTCTCTCTCTCTCTCTCTCTCTCTCTCTCTCTCTCTCTTTCTCTCTCTGTGTGTGAGATGATTGGGTTCCCCTGTTTGTACAGACGCAGAATATTAAAGCACACCAGACTCCATTGGTGACTAATGCGAGTATGACGTCAGAGTGACTCAGAGGATCGCTGCAGAATCTCTAATCTTCATCAACTCATAAAACGATCTAATTTATGATTATGGAGTGTTTTCACATAATCCACAGATTCCCCATCAAGTGTCCAGCTGACTCAAATCACAGCACTGTTGAGTTCTCTATTCTGATTTGTTCACTATAACAAGTCATTTTTACAGTACTGTAACAGCTTACACTTAGCCTTAGAAGGTAGATGGAACGATACAGTATGTGGAAGTTCATTCTCTTAAGGTTTGTGGAAGGAGTCTCCAGTGTCAGTGCTCATTTACAGCCAGAGCTGAAGCTTTTAATCCTTATGTTTTAAACATTAGTTATTTATTTATATATTTTTGTGGTATAAGAGGAATAAAGCACTCGCTGTACGGGTAGGAAATAATCCACTCTGGGACGGCAACAGTATCTCTGCGTGATCTTTGATGATTTTCTTGTTTTATCACAACTCCCAGTGCTTTATTCTCTATTCAAGTTAAAGACACAGTTCTTTTTTAGAACAAGGTTAGTAAATATTAGGAATTTATTTATTTACATTTACATAAAAACAAACTAAATTAGTTAATAAACATGAAGCGAAGCGGAAATTATATGAACATTTTGTGAATTTATTAATTGAATCGTCTTTTACACTTTTTAACAGTAACCTAATATTGTCTAGAGCACTGATATAAAAAGGAAAAAAATATTAAACTAGAGTCACCAGCATTAATTCAATTTAAATCAATTTTATTTGTATAGTGCTTTTTACAATTGTCATTGTCGCAAAGCTTTACACAATCAAAAGAATTATTTAAGTTTGTATGAAATGTGAATGTGTATGAATCAAAATGGTCAGATTGTCTCTGATAAACAAGCTGATGGCAACCGTGTCAAGGAAAAACTCCCTGAGAAGGCAATAGGAAGAAACTTTGAGAGGAACCAGACTCAACAGGGAACCCATCCTCATCTGGGTGATAACAGGTAACAGGGACTGATCTGCAGTCATACTGTATTTCAGGAGTGTTAAGGCTTGTGATTAATTTAAGATCCTTAGCAAAAATTAATTTTAATTCCTCAAACTTTCTTAAAAGGAACCAATTATATGAGATTTACATTTTAGTCTGTTTAATGAGGAAAAAACAAATCCCTGTTTTTGTTTATTTTAGTGCAATTTGGCTAAATTAACCAATTAGATTTCCCCCCATAGTGACATCATATAAGAAGATGGGGCAGTGGTCCCCGTGACCCGACTTTGGATAAGCGGTGAAGATGGATGGCTGGATGGGCGGGCAGTGGTCACTCAAACTGTTAAGGCTATAGGTTACTGTTCGGAACGTCGGGGGTTCAAGCCCCAGCATCGCCAGGCTTCCACTGTTGAGTTTAAGACTTTTAACCCTATCATCTCCAGGGAGTGCTATACATGCGACAAATAATCAAATATTAGGATAACCTTGCACTGGCTGGTTGCTCAGCTCTGCTGTGGTTTGGAGGGGTGTGGCTCAGAAGTAGTTTATTTACATAAACACTGAAACAGCATATTCAGAAGAGAAGTGAAGAGATAATATGAGTTTGAGGTCACTGAATTATCTGAGGGGTATTTTAGCTGGAGCATTAATACATTAACAATAGAGCATTATGGGAGATCTGTCAACAGTCAGACCTGTGTTAACTTGTTCAAGAAAGAGTAAAATATGGGACCTTTAATGTGACCCTGGTTCCCATATTTGGTCGGACAGATTCCAGAACCAGAATTCGTAGGTGGACAAATACTGACAGTTTTGAGAACAGTTCGAGATCTAAGGACAATTTTTCTTAGAAATGCTTTTGTTACCACATTACAGAATTTGTCCAATCAGATGCGTCCTGGCTCATATGAAGTTCTAACCATAACAATGCTCAGAGCGAAACTCCTTTTATCGCTTTATATAATCCCCAGCTACACTAATGCACTTATCCCAGTGTATCATAGTGCTTGGACACCATCAAGGTAGCAAGTTTTCTAAGTTCTCCAGATCCATGATCGGACTGCCTGCTTCAACTTTGAGACGCTGGCGTCCCAGGAACTCCTTAAATGTTTGCCCAAACATTTGGAAATGTCTTGGAGCGAGGTCAGGACTGTACGGGGGATGAGGCAATAACTCCCAGCCGAGTTCCTGTAACGTGCGAGTGGTTTTGGTGAATGATTGCGTGTTCAGTTCCCACAGACAGATGTGTCTCTTCTGCAAGTTATTGATAAGTTAAGTCAGTTTTTAAGGACTGGCGTTTCAATCGCTGAAGCTTCACAGGAATAACTGGCACTGGACTTCGAGACACCTTGGCCGGAAAATGTTCACACTATTCGCATTTTTTACTGCGGCTAAGAGTCTCATCAATGTGCTTGAAGTCTCCTGTAGATGTCAATCACTTTTATGCCCTCATTCACCAGAAATGTCTTTAAAAATCCCATCCCTGGTATTCTACCAAAGATAGCCTGTTTTCTCCTTCATATTTGCTCAGTAACTAAACACTTCACCCCCCCATGCTTGTTTTTTGTTTTCGGTTGCTCCTCCATGTGATTGCTCTGAAGATAAAGATTCTCTGACGTCACTTGTGCTTGTGCTTGTCCTACTTTATTTTTTTCCTGCCACTATATTAACAAGTTGTATCATTACCATGTCAAGTATCTTTATTGCAGTTTCCATTTGAAATATCACCCGTGAGCGAGCGGAGCTGAACAGTGTGTACATCTGGCTGAAGTCATCAAGACCAAATGGGCGAGTTAGAAAGGTTACACAATTCCACCTGGACTGAGAGTTGATCCTGACGCTGCAAGAAAGTGACACCCTGATGTCCTTCTCCCGTATTTACTACACACTCGAGTCTAATAACTCTTCAGGAAGGGACTCCTGAGCTTGACAGGATCTCATATAGTGGCCTTGAATATGAAACAGAGAGCACCAAATCAGTGCCGAGTCAAATCCCTGCCTGGCTTTAAACCGGGGTGGTCTTTTGATAAGAGCTGAACTTTATGTTTTATTGCGAGTAATGACTGTCGACTGAAAAAGCCACATGACTCACATGACTCTGCAGCTCTTTCCCAGTAAGGCAAGCAGATAAATATAAACAGGGGTTGAGGCAGAATGAGGACCGGAGGAGAGACAAATGATTCTTGATATTTTTATTACACTTGGTTGCATTTCCACACCGTCTCCGGTATAGTCGGCAGATCCTATCCTGTCCCGCGGAAGCGCAAATTTTTTTTCCTCTACTCGGTGCGGAGAGACGGGCCGAGACCAAACCCCAGACTCATTTACCTGTCCTGAGCTATAAAAAGAAACAGGACTTGACGAAGTCAGAATACAGTTTTGATTTTGAGACGCTGGATGTAAAAGCGTGACAAGAGTCTAAGGTAATATATATATATTGGCTTTATATACAGTTTGTGCTTGGTTTTATATGAATTGATTGAGCTTTATTTGCTAATAGGTGATAATAATAAATGTGTAGTAAATGTGTACTCAATAGAGATATAATATCATGATGATCAGCTGACACCCATATTCATTACATAATGTTTATTACTTCAAAAAAACGTTTTAATACTTAAAACCTGCACAATAAAATAAAAAAACAGCAAACACGAGTACAAAATACGTAGCTAAAACAAAACTGCATTGTTAGTTGATTTATTTGTTGATAAACTTTAATTAACATATAATGCATATGAAGATATTTACAGTGCTGTGAAAAATAGTCTCGACCCACCCCTCAATTTTTTATAGTGTATGTTGCTGGAAATGAGATGATGGTAGATACAATTATTTATTTCCGAATGTGCAAACACGCACTACCTGGCCATACTCTAAAAATGAATTGAGTGTCTTGAAGCTTTAAAGTGGTGTCCAGTTCATGTGTTAAAATGATTCCTCATGCTCCCAGAACCACCGTTTCACAATCTGAGTCCTGGAAGGAAAACTCCATAGCTGTGATAATCTGGTCGCCACATAACGTTGGGTCTGGATCTGAGCATCTGAAGCAACCCCAGATCATAGCACTGCCTCCAGAGGTTCGTACAGTGGACACTCCTGGATGCATCGCTTTATGTGCTTCCCTTCTGCTGACCCTGACACACCCATCACTCTGGAATAGGCTCAATCATGACTGATTAGACCACATGTCTTTTTTCCCTTCCTTCCCATTGATGTACAGTATCTAACAAAGAGAGTTTGTATTGTATAATTCTAAAGTCAGTATTTGGCATGACCACGATTCTTCAGTACAGCCTGAACTCTCTTTCTTGTAAGTTCTTTAAGTAGTTTTCAGGACTAGTTCTCCGTGCTTTATGAAGGACACTACAAAGCTCTTCTTTAGACGTTGACTGTCAAGATGATCCCACTGTTTCAATTATGTTTTAGATCCAGGTTTTGTGGAGGCCAGTCCATGACTGATATCATTCTGTAAGAAAGCTGAAAAACGAATCTGTTCCCAGTTAGACATCTTTCCAGCTGGTATTGCATGGAGGATCAGAATCTGACGGCACTTTTCCTTGTTCATCAATTTTGATGAGATCAATTTCGATTGGCACGCAACCCCAAACCATCACAGAGCCTCCACCATGTTTTATAGATGACCTCCTCCCTACATATTGATGACGATTTGAGCTAAAAATTCCAAAATTAGATTAATCACTCCATAAATCCTGTTGCTAATGATTTTCTGTCTAGATGTTTTTGCAATTTGCAAATCCTATTTCTTAAAGCTGTGACTTTGACATACTGTTCATCAGCTGCAGATAGTTTCCTAGACCTTCAACTTCTTCTTTTGTTCTTCATTTGTCCAATTTCCTGGATACACTGTACACCGTCCACCGCCAGGCTGCGTAACAACTTCAGCAGCGACCTCCTTTCCCCTTTTGTCTGTTAAGTTAGATGGTTTTCTTGATGATTGAATGATTTATAGGTCACTGTGTGGCTTAAGAGACAACAACATTCCTCTGAAAGTGCTCAGGTACAGGGACCGGTCTGTACTATACGGGAAAATACGTACTTCAGGAAGCCTGGAGAACTATTCACAAGAAATCCAGCACCCCCCATGGGCAACGGTAAAGTGTTGGGATCGCAAGTTTGAATCCAGGGATCGCAAGTTTGAATCCCAGGTGATGCTGTCACAAGAGAGAGCTGATTGACCAAGCTCTCTCAGTGGGGAGGGATGAGAGGCACTTAGCACATCGATCATGGCTTTACAACCAACCACAGCTGTCCGTGAGCTCACACAAGCGGAAGGAAGGATAAGCGTTGTCCTCCGAGTGTGTCCCGACACAGTTCAAAAAGATGCGTTCAAAAAGTGCTCAGAGGAAGCACATGATAGTCTTCACCCTTCCTGATAAAAAAAAGTCTCCTTCAAAAAATTAAGTATTCTTTTTGGAAGCCAAATATAAAGAAATGAGGAGGGTCCAGACTTTTTCACAGTGCACATAAAGAAGTTTAACTTAATTAGGTTTAGGAGTCTAAAGAAGAGGACGGACATTAGCATCTGAACTCCTTTTATTTTGTGAAGCTGCTTAGAGACAATGACTATAGTTACAGTAAAAGCGCTATACACTATAAATTGGGCAGTGTTGGCTCAGTCGGTTAATGCTGTGGGTTACTGGGTTACTGATCGGAAGGCCGGGGGTTCGAGCCCCAGCATCGCCAAGTTGCCACTGTTGAGCTCTTGAGCGAGGCCCTTAACCCTATCTGCTCCAGGGGCGCTGCAAGCTGGCCGACCCTGCACTCTGACCCCAGTTTCCTAATTGGGATATGCGAAAAATAAGCAATTTCCCTCTGGGATGAATAAAGGTCTAAAAAAAAAAAAAAAAAAAATGTAATTAAAAGAGACTTTCTGACCAATCAGATTGAGGAGTTCTTGAGAAACATCCTGCATACTCTAGTGGATTCTCACGGTAGAATACTTGACGTGAGTATATATTTCCCTTAAGTTAAAAATACACCTCTGACCTGTTTGCTTCTTTTTATACTTTGGGAAGTGCCTGAGGTCTGGATCAGTCATTATTCACCCCCATTAACACCACACCAAGCCAGAAACACACACACACACACACACACACACACACACACACACACACACACACACACACACACACACACAGGCATGCAAACACGGCCTTCTGGATGGTATTGAGTCGAGTTGGCAGAGCGAGCAGAAAGCCTGCACAAAGCTCTCATTCACCGACCGCTCGCACCGTCTCGACACGACTACGCGAGAAAACCTGCGAACTTTAATATAAAGCTCACCGGTTATTTCGTACTCGAACGCATCATGCGCACGAGAAAGAGTCTTGCGTGCTGAGTAAATTCGACAAAACATCCCGTGTGTTTCGAGTACACTGTGTCGTTTATTCGTTGCATTCAAAGCCATCGTTCTCTACGTTCCAGCGTTTTATTTATAAATGTTTCTCTCTAAACATCCAGGGGTCAGTGCCTGAGTGTCGGCCTCACACGGGCTAGAAATAGTCACTAAGTGCCTGCTGCTGTGAGTGACACCTGAGTGGTGACTTGATGTGTGTGTGTGTGTGTGTGTGTGTGTGATGGGCGGGGTGATAAATATTCTATAAAGTTTATTAATAAGAAGCCAGCACACAGTGTGTGTGTGTGTGTGTGTGTGTGCGTGTGTGAGTGTGTGTTAGGTCAGGATGTGGCCAACGGTGTTTTTTTTTTTTATCAAATAAAAAAACAGAGCCTGAGTTACTGTGGTGTGGTGTGAAAGAAATAAAACACAAAATATGCAGTTGTAGGAAACTAATCAGCTTCTTGGTGAAAACTGTAAATGTGTTCCTGACCAGAGTTTATGCACTTGACTTTTAAATAAATAAATAAATAAATAAATAAATGCCAGAGCAGAAAAAGGCTAAAAATTGTAATAATAATAATAATAATAATAATATATATAACATTACAGCAAACAGAAAACATTTACAGAGTGCACAGAAAATGAGAAATATATTTAAAAAATTATTTTGTCCCTTTTTTTCATGTGACACAAAATATCATCATACAGTTCTAATGTAATCCAACTTTACTGACGAAATAAAAAAAAAGAATTCTGCACTTAAAAAAGAAAAATTCAGTTTTTTAAAACAGATGTAGCGTGTATGTCGACGTGTTCATTAAAAAAATGTTGATCCAAATTTTTTAAATTAAATATGAACTTAAAGATATTAAAGATCTTCATTGCATAGAAATATGTGTTTCAAGTGTGTTTCATGTGTTTCACTTTGTTTAATTTTTCTGCTTCTTTTAACTTTACCATGAAAAAATTATAATTACAAATAAAAATATTTAATAAATAAATTCATGACAGGGTGGAAAAAGGCTTGAACTTGTAGTTTTATAATATTAAAGCAAAGAGAAAACATTCACAGAGTGCAGTTAATTATTATTATTATAATTATTAATTAATAATATAATATAATTATTAATTATTATTGTTATTATTTTTATTATTATATAGTGTTGTTATAATATAGTATTATTTTTTTTCCTTACACTATTTACTGTAAGCAAACATTATCATTGATGTAAATATGTAAAACATATTATAATAATTTTTTTTTTAAATCTAGCTCTACTAACAAACAAACAAATAAATAAATAAATAGGTAACTAACTAACTAATTAAAAAGCTGCACTGAAAAAAGGGAAAAACGAATACAAATCTGCTACAGTAACTTGTAAATCGACACATTGTAATTTTTTTCCTTTATTTTCCGGTATAATTATGTGCATTATTTGCAGTTGGTGATTTTATATAAGGAAAATGTTTTTAACCCGGTTTCTCTTCTGAAATCAGCATATAAGCACCGATCATATCACAGTGTGACGATCCTGAAGCTCGTGGACCGAAAAGTCTCGTAAAGGGTACAACGTGATACTAGAAGTGGGCGGAGCGTCGTAAAAAGCTTATTGGGGTTAAAAAGTCGGTTTCAGTTTGGAAACAAGAATCAGAACCAGAGTCAGGGATTTATTTTTTAGTGATTGTTTATGTGTAAATGTGTTCTGTTGCTGTTTTGTCTGCGATTCGTTACATGCAGCTTTCAGATCCGTCTGAGGTGTGTATTGACGCGACGCTGTCGATCTCTGATGCGTCCTGGATCAGAGATCGATCGTCTGTCCGGGCTTTAAACGCCAGCGCAGTCACTCTGATGGAGCGTGAACTTGTTTAATCTCAGAAAAGGAAAACGTTCAGTTCAGTCAATAGCGCTGACTTTTTCATATGATGATGTGTTATAAATGTGGCTTATTAATGTGTCAAAGCAACACACACACACACACACACACACAGGCAAAAATCTGGGATCAGACTTTCATCATCATCATCATCATCATCTTCTTTTTCTCTTCGTCTTCTTTTTTTGTCATCTTCACCATCATCATCTTCTTCATCTTTTTTATCATCATCTTATATTTTATTTTTGTCTTATTTTTCATCTTTTTGTTCTTTATCTTCGTTCTTATCATCATCATCATCATGATCATCTTCGTCTTCATTTTCCTTTTTTATGACCTTATCATCATCTTCATTTCCTCTTTTTTTATTCCCTCTTTTTCTTTGCTCTTCTGTCATCATCCTCTTCTTCATCATCTGTTTTTCCACTTCTTGTTCTTCCTCCTCATCATATCTTTCAACCTTACGCAGCCTGATTCTGTTTAAACACAGTTCTATATAAAACAACCTCCCTCCCTTCCGCCTGTCCCTTCTGTCCCTCCTGTCCCTCCGTCCATCCGTGCCTTGTCATTTCCACATTCTACACATGTCCCAGCACTCAGCGGCTGCAGCAGGTCATGAATTATAAAAGGACAGAGCTGTGTTATTCAGCATTACCCCTTCACTCCACAGCTGCCCTGAGTTTGTACTTCACACAGGAAAAGCTTCGAGATTTAGTCTAATTTACAAATCCCCATCAACCACAGCACTCGGGCACTTATTCCTCCAGCAGCTGATGGACTCGGTCCAGATGTCTCTTAACTTAACAAAACCTGCATTATTCCTGCGGTTCTGCCGTGTGCTTGGATTTACATACAGTACGGTACAAGACAGTAAAAGTATGAACCCTAGCCCCGCCCACTTTCATAGAAAGCGTGCCAGACTGACGACAGACGACCAAGATTCATTAAGATTATTATTAATTTAAAACTGCATAAACGGTTTCTGACATGCCTTGGGCGGATGACATTCTCACCGATTCTGAATCTCGACCTCGTGGGGCTGAAAAGTGCACAAAAGTTACCAGACGTGGGCGGAGCTTGTGTGGCTGAGACTGTAACCTTTATGCTTTTGCGTATGAATCGATTCAGTTGTTATTGAAGAATAACAATTAATTTGCATGATACAGACGTCTAGGTGGCTACTTTAGCATTAGCATTGTGGGTTAGCGACAAGCTAATAATGTACAGTAACTCGCTGACGTGGCGTACTACTACAAATAACAGTTGTACAGAATGACCTTGAGACTGTGTTATGGTTTGTGACCCAAATTTACAACACGTACAGCCATTACAGAATTGTTTGTGTGCTTGTACACGTGTGTGTGTTCGTGTGTCATGAGCCCATTTTTCATTGTGGGGCTTTGATTTCACGGCTGCTATAAATAGCAGACAGAGGAGCGGGACGCCGGTCTCCTGAGAGAGAGAGAGAGAGAGAGAGAGAGAGACAGAGAACAGCATGGGTACTGCAGTCTCACTCTCTCTCTCGCTCTGTCTTTCTCTCTGTCTATCCCTTTCTCTGCCCCTCCCTCTATCCTGTCCTCCACCCCTCTCTATCCCTCCAATGGCTCAGCAGCCGCGAGCGTGTACACGCTCGGCTGTAATTACTGTAGAGGGAAGACGAGCGAGCAAGAGAACGGGAGCATGAATGAACAGGGAAACTAAGAGGGAGAGAGAGAGAGAGAGAGGGAGGGAGGGAGAGAGAGAGACAGTACTGTAGTACTAAAGTGTGTAAGGTAGAGAGACAGACAGACAGAGAGACAGTGAGAAGAGAAAAGAAGAAAGGGCATCTATTGACTCTAAGTGGACTTGTACCTAAACTGACACACACACACACACACACACACACACTGGGGCTGCGACTTCCACTCGCTACTTTGCAGACGCACGGCCGGCTCACAGATGCCTGTTTCTAAGGTACACCTGCTTTGTGTGTGTGTGTGTGTGTGTGTGTGTGCTGGAATGCCTAAGTAATCATTGTTATGTCTGTTAAAATAAACAATGATGTTGACCAAAAGACAGAACACTGTGGTCAAAAAAAAAAGAAGAAATTACAGAATTTGTAAATTTTTATTTAAAAATATTGTATAAAGTAAAACTGTAGTGTGTGTGTGTGTGTGTGTGTGTGTGTGTGTGTGTGTCTGTGTGTGTGTGTGTGTGTGGACTTCCAGGGATTTAGAGCGTTTGCGCTCAGCTGTGCTGTGTTTACTCGGCTCATCAGCTCCTGTTATACGGTTTTACACAAGTGTGGAATTGTGTGTGTGTGTGTGTGTGTGTGAGAGAGAGACACCTAGAGATAGAGTTTGTGTGTCCTTCAGGTCTTTCTGCTTTATGAATGACTCCTGCTGAGTAGATGGGTTTTTGAGATAAGACAATGTGTTAAATATTTCCTATAAAACGTGTATCACGTTATAAAACAGTCATAACACTTTATAATGCCTGACGATCCACGCTTATAAGTAGTTATAGCTATAAAACAGAAAGATATGACATCATGCATACCGTATAACAGGGTATTATATCATAATAAATGAAATGCTTTGATGTAGTAGCAGTTTTGTAGGTTATAGTGCATTATAGCATAAATATTAATGAAGTGTTAAAAAAAAAAAAAAACTATTCTAGATATAATCCAGCATTATTCATGTATGAGGTTGGCATTTTGAAACATCTATTACATGTTCTGGAGAGGAAGCTATAATGCCTTATGTAGTTGACGTAACATTATAAAGTTATAAACGCATGCTTTATGAAGTGTTATGCATATTAATAAAACTACTTACAAGCATTTACGCTACACTAGTCATTATAAAGTATTATGTGGCATGATTTAATGTACAGGCTCTGGTTGACCTTTGTCCAATGTTCAAACCTTTATGGACATTATATGGAATTGTGTATGCTATGTGACGTGATATAATGTACCGGCTTTGGTTGGTCTCTGTAAAAGTAGTCGAATGAACACTTTATAATGCATTATATAACATGACATCATGCTTATTGTTATACATGTGTTTAAACATCAGATCAATAATATAGCTGATAAATATGTTGTAAGGTGTATATACATGTGTATATATATATATATATATATATATATATATATATATATATATATATATATATATATATATGCCATGTGACTGACCAAATCTAAAGACTTTCCTGACCTCTGTGAAAAAGTCCTATGAACCCTTTAAAATGCACCATGATATTATAATGTTAAATATATTCATGCTTTATACAGTGTTATGCATGTTAATAAATCTACAAGCAAAAAGACAGCTATTAGACATTAATACACATTATAAAGTATTATGTACTCTGCATGATACACTATACATGATATGATGTACAGGCTTTGGTTTACCTTTGTGAAATAGTCCTACGAACACATTATAATGCAATATATAATATAACATATAAACAATATATGCTTTATACATGTAATAAACATGCAAACATTAAGACATCTATTAGAGACTAATAGACATTATAAAGCATTATGCATGCTATATGACATACGGTAAATAGCGAACAAGCTAAGTATGAAGAATAAATCTGTAGCTAACAAACAGTAAGCTAATAGCAGTAGAGTTATAGATAAAAGCAAAACGCTACAAAAAAGTTACATTATAGCTAACAGTAAAGAGCTAATAGCTAACAGTAACCCTGTAGGTAACAGTAAGAAGCTAATAGCTAACAGTAAACCTATAATAAGGTTTCTTAAGCAGTAAGAAGCTTTGTACAAAGAATAAATCTGTAGCTAATAAACAGTAAGATAATAGCGGTAGAGTTGTAGATACAGTATGAGCAAAAATACTGATAACTTGAAAATACAGTAAACATGTAATTAGGTAACAGTAAGGAGTCAAAAGCTACTATTTTAGGTAGCAGTTGGAAAAAAAAATTGTTGTAGCGAGGGGCAAAAGGCTAGTAGCTAACATTTACATTGTAGGTAACTATAAGTTTAACCTGTAAAAAAGGAAAATAAACAATAAACCTGTTGTTAACAGTAGGAAGCTAATAAAGAACAGCAAACCTGTAATTAGAAAACAGTAAGAAGCTAAAAACGAGTAATAAACCTAACAGCTAACAGTAAACCTGTAATAAGGTACCAGTAAGAATCTAAGCATAAAGAATAAACATTTTGCTAACAGTAAAAAGCTAATAGTGGTAGCGTTGTAGCTAAGAGCAAAAAGCTAGGAGCTAACAGTTACATTGTAGCTAACAGTAAAAACCTAATAGCTTACAGTAAAGCTTTAGGTAACAAAAAGCTAATAGCTAACTGGAAACCTCTGGCTACCAGTCAGAAGCTGAACGCTAACAGTAAAGCAGTTGGTACAAAACTAATAACAGTAGAGTATTAAATATAGTAACTAACAACAAAAAGCTAGTAGCAGTAGCAGTAGTAGTAGTAAAGTTGTGGCTAAGAGTTAAGAAGGTAATAGCTAACAGTAAAGCTGTTGCTAACAGTAGGATGCTGAAAGCTAACGGTAAAACTTTAGCTAGCAATAGGAAACTAATAACAGTAAAGTTGTCACTTAACAAACAGCAAATCGCTAACTGTGAAACTGTCGCTAGCAGGAAAGAAGCTAATGAATTTTCTTTCCATAGTGCATTACACTAATGACGTTAGCATGAGCGATCCAGGACAAGTATGCTAATAAATGAAAGCTAATCAAAAGATGAACTACTGCGCTAACATCTCCACCTAGCCGAGAGACTCTCGGGAGCTGGGATGATCACCATGACCTTCCTGAGGTGCTCGGAGGAGATCCTGTGAGGATCTGGTGATTATCTCCAGCGGAGAGGAGGAGAGGTCAAGCTCCCGAGCTCCGCGTCACTGGAGACCTCATTGTGTTCCTCTCTGGTTCCCCGTGGACTCGTTAAAAAATCCCGGCCCATTCATTAACACCATGGAGACGGGGAGATAGAGAATACGGATGTGTGTGTGTGTGTGTGTGTGTGTGTGTGTGTGAGTCAGTAATGGTGTAAACAAAGCAGAGAGGCTTCAGTGTGTTTGTGTAACTCTTTTGGACGTGTGTATATATTCGCTGTATTCGAGAACACACTCAGGACAGTGCTACAAGGCTGTGCCCGCTGTGTGTGTGTGTGTGTGTGTGTAAGGGAAATGAGGTTTGATGGATGCTAATGGTTGTGAACCCTCTGGGACAGGGCAGCCAATCAGAGGGCCACAATGTTTTGCTTGTGGCTTCCATGGGAGTCCGTAGGCTAATGGAGAGTGTGTGCGGATACACACACACGCACACACACACACACACACATACACATTTACTCCCTTGCTAAATGCCTTCCGGATGCACACTAAACCACTTGGTGTTGTGTTTGTGTGAAATGGGAGGGACAATCCCAGCAACTCCCTAAGAGTCTCTCTCTCTCTCTCTCTCTCTTATTCTTTCCTCCCTGTTTCTCTCTCTAAATATCTCTCGCCCATCTCTCTCTCTCTCTCTCTCTCTCTCTCTCTCTCTCCTCTCTCTTTCTGCTCTGTCCCAAAGCAATGTCTCTTGTACATCTCTCCATTATCTCTCTCTCTTTCTTTCTTTCTTTCTTTCTTTCTTCCTTTCTTTCTTTCTTTCTTTCTTCCTTTCTTTCTTTCTTTCTTATGTTCACCCTCTCTCTTTGCTCTGTCCCAAAGTCTCTCGTCCATCTCTTGTGAATTCTCTTTCACGCTCTTTCTCTCTGTGCTCTGTCAAAATGTCTCTCACCCATCTCTCTTACGTTATCTCTCTCTCCCTCTCTCTGCTCTGTCCCAGTGTCTCTCGTCTGTCTCTCATCTCCCTCTCTCTCTCTCCCTCTCTCTGCTCTGTCCCAGTGTCTCTTGTCTGTCTCTCATCTCCCTCTCTTTCTCTCCCTCTCTCTGCTCTGTCCCAGTGTCTCACATTTGTCTCTTGTCTGTCTCTCGTGGATTATTGTTTTTTTCTCTCTCTTTGCTGTCACAGTGTCCCTCGCTCATCTCTCTTTTGTTATCTTTCTCTTTCTCTTTCTTTGCTCTGTCCCAGTGTCTCATGTTTGTCTCTTATCCATCTTCTCTCTCTCTCTGCTTTTTCTTTTTCCTAATGTCTCCCACCCATCTCTCTCACATTATCTATTGCTCTCTCTCTCTCTCTCTCTCTCTCTCACTCACGCACACAGACACACACACACACACACACACACACACACACACACACAATGCTGCTCATGTGATTCGGACAGCCCTGGTGGAGAGAGCAGTTTCAGCCCCACTGCAGTGATGGAAGGCCGAGTAAACACACTCTGAGCTCCGGATTCCCCTTTGCAGGTGGAAACTTCGCTCCTCTTCTTCTTCTCCTTCTTCTTGTTCCTCTTCTTGTGTGATTGCGGTGAGTCGACTCGCTGTAGAGAGATCCTGCCTGGAGAGTTGGGTGTGTAGGGTATATAAGACTGAGAAGCTATAAAGTAACACATTTGGATGGGAGGGTGGCAGCACTGTGCGTGCGTGCGTGTGTGTGTGTGTGTGTGTGTGTGTGGTTTCTGTTTGTATGCGCTTTTGTATTTTGCACTAGAGACAGATTTGAAAAAGAGATGAACAGACAGGAGAGAGGGAAAAAAAAATCTTTCGTCACGGCAAAAGCCGAAACTTTAATCATGTTCAAAAGTGCATTTCAGTAGATTAAAGGTAGGAGTGTGTTATCTTTAAGTAAGTGTGTGTGTGTCTGTGTGTCGGTGTGTGTGTGTTGCACTGCAGTGAGGAACAGGACAGATAGTAGATATTGTCTCCGGTAGTGAAGTCACATGGGCAGGGTTTTGTAAATTGATAAGGCATTATAAATGTTGTAATTAACAATTTTTAAAAAGCAATGACGTCTATAAAGAACTATATATACTGCATTATAATAGTATTATATTAAGCCGTGATTATATAGATTGTATCTGTAGGCTCACATTTGTTCATCATTTCTTTCATTTAATATCGTACAGTGTCTGTACTTCAATATTTATATGTTAATGCACATAATTAACATAGAACTTTAAATGCATTTATTTTTCTTATTATTAATAAATTAATCTTGGCAGTAGGAAACCAAATTTGACCCTAATGGCCTCCCATAATTGCAGCGCCGTTACCCAGCTGTGTTTGATAAAGGCACGTTTAAATATTCAAACATTCAACGTAAATATACCTTAATCAAGGTGTTCAAAAGTTTAGTATGTGGTATCGTACTTATGGTTTTAGGACTCTTTTTATCTTATTTCATGATCATTTTTCCCTCTTATTTATTACTTTTTTCCTTTTTACTGGATAACAACAGTGAGCAACTATAACCAAGAATAGGCAACTTCCCTCTGGGATTAATAAAGTTCTTTAAATCTTAAAATGAAACATCACCAGGTTTCATTATGAAAAGCTTTTACTAGATGGAACTCGGATGAAACCGAAGTTGTGTGCACAAACTACGTACCTTCAAGAGGAACTGTTTGTACAAGAATACATTAAATGTAAGCTGTGGGAGCGCTGGCTCGGGCGGGTAATCCTCTACGCTGTTGATTTTCGAATCTGAAGATCCGGGTATTACCATGGTTAATTTACCTTTTGTAAAATGTTTGAAAACGTTTGAGATATTATAAATCAGTTTTCTCTAACCATGTATATACTTTACCTAGAGGTAGCATGGCCGAGCGGTCTAAGGCGCTGGGTTTAGGCTCCAGTCTCTCTAGAGACGTGGGTTCGAATCCCACCGCGAGTGGTGGCTCAGTGGATTAAGGCTGTGGGTTACTGATCGGAAGGTCGGGGGTTCGAGCCCCAGCATCACCAAGTTGCCACTGTTGAGCCCTTGAGCAAGGCCCTTCACCGTACCTGCTCCAGGGGCGCTGTAAGCTGGCTGACCCTGCGCTCTGACCCCAGTTTCCTAATTGGGATATGCGAAGAAGACATTTCACTGTGCTGTAAAAGTACATGTGACAAATAATTGAATATTCTTCTTTATGCGCCAAAATGTACAGTTCTGAAACTCGTGCATATGCATTTGTTGACGGGTCATACCTCCAGCCCTACGTGTTCCCAGTATTTTAGTTGGAAATGGGAAGCGTTCGTGAACGTGGCCGGAGTTTAAACACATTTCTTCCCGCACCTGTCCCGTTCCCCCGATCTTACACTTACTTGTGAAGCCTACTTGTGGGGAGTGTGTTCCACCGTGAAGATCCGCCAAGAACTGTTCCTGCATCACTCGAGTAAATCGTTTCCTTTTGCAGGAGTCTACTGTGAATCTGTTCCTGGAATCCGGGTCGAGAATCTGCGCGGACGATACACACTCTTCAAACGCTTACGTTACATATACTCTAATAGACACTTCAGGACCGAGGTGTCATGTTTGGACGAGGAGCTCAATCAGGTCATGAGCTGGAGACAGAGAGAGGATGACGTCACTGTCCTGTTAGTCCCAGAGCCGGGTGTTTTATCACCGGTCCGAGCAGTTCTGATCGTTTAGATGTCCCTTAATGAGGTCGATGTGTCCTTGACCTTAAGCGTTTGATGAATAGTTTCTGACTCAAGACGTCCACCTGTTACTTCTGACCTGATGGAGAAAGCCAACCGCCCGGAGCTGTGTGTCCAAACGTCGCAGAAGCGAACAAACACACAAACTAACAACCTAATGAACTAATTAAAAGAAATAGAACAACAGGTTGAGTTTCTTAAGTGATATCAGTGAATATTGTTATGAGGGGTGTTCAAGTCAAAGTGGGACTTTTGATTAATAAGTAAAAACTGTCTTTTAAAGTACATCTTTATATAATCCCCTATTAGAGTTATAAATAAAGTCACTTGAAATTATAGACTCGTCACGCGACATGCAGATCCGATCTGACCAAAAAGATTTATAAATAAAAAATGTGTGTCATACTTGTAATGTGAACATACAGTAGCCCAAGTTAGGGAGAATACAGAACATCCTCTGTATTAAAACTCCTGGCATTACCATATCGACTGGTTGATCGACTATGACACACAAGCCTGATGGTGCTTTCAGAAAGGAGAACTTTCATAAGCTCGGTATTGTTTATTTTCTCCAAAAGCAGGCTGCGTAAATTCGTGCACTGATTTGAGACATATTTCTGCAAATGGACCCGTAATAGAGGAACGAGCGGATCCGTGGGAGTAATTCTGCGTGCAGAGGGGTTCATTAGGAAGGATTCTTGCAGTTTAAGCACTGAAGTCGTGTGGATTTTAAATTTACAGGAAAAAATATATATATTTGTGGATGCATAAAAAGCGGGAAAGTTCTCTAAGATCATTTGAACACATTTAAAAGTTTATAGTTACGTTGTGAAACGTCCTTTTTATGTCCTGAACAAACATATAAACCCAAAAAAATTATTTAAGCAAAAAAAAAAAAAAAAAAACGACTGTAGGATCAGTTTATTAAATAATTCATGAAAGCGTTCTTTAAGGCTTTAACCATTAAATCATTCTATCAATCTTTTATGTACCAATATGTCGTTACCATAGAAACCATAACGAATAACCATAACGAGCTCGTTAACAAAATGTGCACTGTCATCTTACCAGATGTTATTTACTTACTTACTAAATCAGAGACTCGTTTTTTTCAAACCGTTGCATCAATCCTATTCACTGCAGAAAGTTGATGAAGTCATTAATACACATTTATAATCATCGCTTTATAGTAAATACACCCCTGACAACATCGTTAACAGGAATCAGTCATGACTTAATCGCCACGTCGTCATCTCCTTTGAGAGAATTATCTGCTTTGAGAAATTCATGAGCCTTATTTTAAAAACTGCTGTGAATTGTGTGAAGTGCTTCACCCCAAAAGTATTAACCCCCCCTCAAATTTGTCTGCATTCCCACCTGGAAATAAGTTCCGCACAGGATACGCTTTAATTTTTTAAAGTAACCAGAAATATTCTATACGGTTTACAAAATTCTCAAGCCGAAATTAATAAAGATAAAGATGCATAAGTATTCTCTCTCCTTTCTCCCACTGCTTTGTAATCTCCTATAAAAGCCCTGACTTTAATCCAGTTGAGAATCTGTGATTTGAAAATTGTTTTTCAGCAGATGGTGTACTGAACATACAGAACTTGAATGATTTTCCCAGGAGAAATGGGCAAAAATATCAGCATCCAGATGTGTAAAGCTGATGGGAATGAAGCATCTAATACATCATAGCAGCTGGAATTGCAAGCAATAGAGGTTCTACCAAGTGGACACAACTCACAACGATAATAAAAACGTGCATACTAAAAAAATACTTGCATACTAAAAAACGTGATTAAAACGATTATACAGTAAATATAAGAATCATTTGAGTTTTAGACAAAGTGTTACTGATTTATTAGGACCTCAGAGACTAACGATGATGTACTGATAATGATAAGTTATACATAATTCTTCACATTTATCGAGACAATGGCTATTGTTAAAGGTACCGTATAAATATAATTAAACTGAATTCAATAGAAATATTATGGATCTTTAAATCATACTGTAGATATGGTTGACCTCAGGGTCAAATAGAAGTTTGATGGCGTCATCAATATTTATGTAGAGAAAAGTTATATGTATTTAAATTTGATTGATGATTAGTTTTGAGTTAAGTTAGTTAATCCTTTAGGGACCTCCTGGAGCAGACACTAAAGGGGCAACAGTGGCAAGTTAGTGGACCTGGGGCTTAAACCGCTGACCTTCTGATCTGTAACCCAAAGCCTGAACCGTCTGTTATCATAGTGGTATCAAGTGTTCAAGATTTGTTTAACAGCATCCACACAGGTGGGAAAAATTCAGGATAGAAAATAAGGACTAAAAAAAAGAAAAGATTAGATTTGTTTTTGCTCAGACGTAAAAGACAACTTTAAACATCGCAGATTTAAGTAATTCCCACCTGGGATTAATAAATTATTATAAATTAATATAAAAAATTTACAAAGACTACTACTAGGTAATATAAATATCAAAATTGAGCAACTTATAGGTCTAATAATATTAAAAAGGTTTAACAGTATGGCTTCCTTATTATTTGAAATAGCAATTTATTCATCGCATGATGTAATTTATCTTCAGATTGGTTACAGTCGTGTGTGTGAGCACTGTGGCTTCACACATCCAGGGTTGGGGGTTCCCGCCTCGGGGGCTGTGTGTGTGTGCAGTTTGCATGTTCTCCCCAAGCTTGGTGGGTCTAAAGGTCCAAAGACATGCAGATCAGTACCATATTGTGGTACGTCAGCAGATTACCAGTTTCCAACACTATAATCATATTTTTGGATATAAAACAATCAAACCATTTGAAAAGACATGCAAATGAAGTAAAATATGAAAATAAATAGACATTAAACCTCACTTAACCTTAATTTATGACTCCTCTTGGCATCAGCTGCTTTAAAAACCAAACTGAAAGTGGATCCATATGAGTGTGTGAATGCGTCCAGATTGTACCCCGTCTTGTTCCCCAAATCTCGGCCTCTTGTGACCCTGTATACAGTATAAAAGGTCCACTGTAAAACAATCCTTAAGCCGTTTATCCAAAATACACCTTTGAACCTATTGAGATATTGAGACGTATATCTGCTCCTTCTGCTCTGTAAAGCTTCATAACGGCTCTAATCTGAGCTGCTGGTTGTTAATTGGTGATTTCTGAGGCTGGTGACTCTAAATGAACGTCTCCTTTGCAGCAGAACTCAGTTTTGGTCTTGCTTTCCTGGGAAGGTCTTCATTAGAGACCATGAGAGACATGAGGTTTCATTGTGGAGCTTGATGGGTTTTGCAAACGCACTCGACACAATACTGTTCTTGCAGTGTTCCATAAAGCCTGACCTCTTAAAATAACAACAGACTGTTATTGTTGTTGTTACAGTACATAATTACATTATTCCATATGCATTATTCCATATATCATTTACAAATTGCATTCCATATGCAATTTGCAAATGATCCAGAACTTTTGAGCCATAGTGTAGATATACAAAAAAGTTTTGTACAGTAGTCGTACAAAACTGTGCTTAATTAAGCACATTAAATGACGCTTAATTAGTTAAAAGTCACTTAGAAGTCATGACTGTTTCTTATGGCTGATGTGACACCTGAGTTTTTCTCAAAGCTTTTAACACCAATAGGTGCCAGGTGTTGTGTATTAATTTCTCAGCAGTCATGCATATCTCAAATATGGCCCTCCGTTTCAGTCGAATGGTAAAGATTGCAAATATGTGGATTTCACTTCTGGGTCAACAAATCGTTGGAATAGTAATGCATCCGTACAGATGTGTACCCTGAACACGTTCTCTCTCTCTCTCTCTCTCTCTCTCTCTCTCTTTCTCTATGTGTGTGTCCCTTCTCTGCCCTTGTGTATTATCCTGGCCGGTCTGATAATGCACCTAACCTGGGACTTTTAATGCTTCTCCACACTATGCTAAAGATCAGTTCCTGCTCCTGCTCTCTCTCTCTCTCTCTCTCTCTCTCTCTCTCGCTTTCACACACTAACACTCTACATTGTATAGCCTTTCCAATACACCCTTATCTCAGCCAGCTGAGCAGGATCGAATTAAGTCAAAATTTTCATCGATTCCAGCGCTTCAATATCAACCAACATCGATTTTCTTTCTCAGGACGGACATGCAGCAGGAAATGAGCTTTTCAAAGATGCATACTCCTTAGAATCTCCTGTGATTTCGAATCCCGCTTTCTCCTGGTGCTCTCTTGTTGTTCTGCGTGATAAATGATTGTTGTATCACGGCTGTCTCACCGCACTAATACCAATAAATCTATAAAGGATTCAGCTTGATGGATAAACATCAGCTGATTTTATTGTGTTTAAACACAAAGCTGCAGCTTGGCTAATTTACTCTTCTGTACATGTCAATGTGCAAGGAATAGCAGAAAAAATAACTGCTGAACAAAAGTCCATTCTAAAGGGACCGACACGAGATGCTGGAATGACTTAATTAAAGCTTAAAAGATTATAAACCAAAATGCATCAGGATTACCTTGGGGGTTAATTATAATTACTATTAGCATTATTATCATTTTGAGCTTAATTGCGTTCCAGTTACTTAAGTCGTGGGAGACTCACTGAGGACAGTCTATGACCTTCACTGCTTTGGGGAAAAATGCAAGAAATAAAATTGTTGCAAAGCAACGATGAGCGGGCCCAAGCACCTGCGTCATCGCCACCCAGCGCACCAGAAAGTCAGTGGACACAGTGTGTATATGCATTTAAAGGGGAAATACCAATACCATTGTGACATAATTTTGGAATGGGGGGATTTAATTAAGACCTTCCAAAAGTGGGGTTAAGGCGTTGGCCTACGGTTCAGAAGATCCCAGGTTAGAATCCCACAACCACCAAGTTGTCCCTGTTGGGCCCTCAACCCTTAACTGCTCAGATGTATAAAAAGATAAAAATTATGAGAGCTGCTCTGGATAAGGATGTTTGCCAATTGCTTAAATGTAAATGATGTCACTCAGAAAGTTATTAGCCACTTTTCGCCAAAAGTTTAAGGCATCGTCATAGCTGAGCCATTGGAGATATCAAAAGTTCCTTCGCAATTTTGCATCCTCAATGTCTTGAGATTATAATTGCTCAGTTTTTTTGGTGATCATATAAATCCTTAAGGAGAAGTATATCAAATTCCATTGGGTGCGTTTTGCAAATGACCCAAAATAACTGTTGAGTATAGCCCATGAAACGCACAATAAAAATGGTTCAGCTCAATGAGATCTGAATGCGTATCGGATTATGCATTTATACCCGCAAGTGTCGTAATGGCAGCAGATTTCAACCTGTGATCTGATTTTCATGACTTTTGTGCACATATCAGACCTCCAAAAAGCCTCCATCTGTCAAGCACTTTCCAGAAGACAACACAACCAATTTTGTTACATCATCTTAAACAGCACTTTGTTTCCCTAGTAATTGCTTCTAAGTTGTTCAAATGACGTTTAGAGAAGACTTAGACTCTTAGCTGCAGTAAAACATTTGAACTGTGCAACCATTTTAAAGAAGGCCGTACGTCAGTCAACAACGATCCTGGCCGAGGTGTCTCCCAGTTGGACCCATAAACCTTCAGCGAGTGAAATGCCTAATCCTTAAATATCAACATTAACTTGTCGCAAACTTGTGAAAGAGACAAATCTGTCTGTACACACAATCTTATACCAACACCACTTGCACCTTACAACAACTGCGTTAGTGCGTTAGTGTAGCAGGTGATCATTTAGAGAAACAAAGGAAGTTCTGTTATTCTGTACAATCAGAAGTCCTGGTTTAACTTGAACACCCTTCGTAATTATGGTCTCGGCCTTGTTGAATAAACATTTGATGAAATCAGTCTGATGAGCTGGCGATGTTCAGTAAGTTTCCTGTGATGTCTCTGCATTCCATTTCTTTCTGAACCACTTTAGTATATTTGCTATTTTTATCTGATCCAGAGGCCCTTTAGTGGAGCAATATATCACCAAAAAGGTATCAACATTATGATGGTGTCTGGTCCATGTCTGATTAGGAGCTGAATGTGTGATATAATGTGTCATAATCATAAGCTAGGAATTTTCCAATTGTAAAACGGTTAGTGAACTTTTGCTTTTTGTACGGTTTGATAGCATTAGATGTTTCTTTGAGAAGCAGGAAAGAAGTTCTACCACTTTAACAATGAGATAACTCAGAAAAGCCGCTTTACCTTCCCTCGTCGTTCCACTGTGGTAAGCACCAAGACCCAAATGCTGATTTAAGAAGTGCTTCCATTTTCGGCTTGATTTCTGAAACTCAAATTCTGCCTGAGTTATTCCATGAAAATATGAGCTTCAGACTCATTAGTGTGTGATGTGTCTGGAAACGGTTGGAAGATTGGGTGAAGATCTGGCTGGTGATCTGATTTCTTTTTTTTTTATATTCGAGACGAATAAGAGGACAAATTAGAATGAAACAGTAAGATGAGGCTTCCGATTCGATCAGAGAGACGGGTTTCCATGATGAGTCTGGTTCCTCTCAAGGCCACTGTCACCTCTGGGTCATTCATTAGGGATCTGGAGCTACATCTGGATTTGTGTAAAGCTCATTTAGGCCACAATAATTAAGCTTTCTGTAAATTTTTGTGTGAATGTTTTTGTTTAAAACAAAAACACAAACACTTTCTTATACAGTCTGAATATTTTTTTGAGCAATTCTACATATAAAATGAAATTTGGACAAACCAAATACCTCTTTAGAGTAGAACATTTACAACGCTTAAAGCTTCTCTGCATGCTTTTTAAAAGCTTCTTTGTAGACCCCTGGAATACCAGAAAGTCTTTCAAGTAGAACTTTAGAACCCTAAATGATCAAATACAATATTCTTTTGAAGTTTTTGATTGTTGTTTGAACCTGTCAGGTGTTTAAAATGTAGTTAATAGGATAATTGGATTATAATAGGTTATTCGATAATAGTTTCCCCGAAAAAAAAATTGTTGTAGGGATTTAAAAAGATCAGAGGAGCAACCAAGCAAAACTAAAAAAAAGCAACAAAATTTTGGTTTGAAAGATTTTTTTTTTGTACTCACATGCGTATGGTGATAAAAGGCAATCAGTGATAGACTGCAAAGTGATTTTGTAGTAACTCATTAACAATTATATGACTTGAAGCTGATTAGGTTCACATGATTTTGCGAATTATGCTAATTAATTATCACTCCAAATACACCGAAAGCGCACATAGTTTTTTTCTGAGTGGCAGGATGAGTCTGGGATGATTGACAGTCGCATAGGAGTTTTGAACTCTCTAATATTAAATGCAGCCCTGGAAACCCCGCATTTTTTCCCCAATTGTATATTAGTTATCTCTAAACTCATCTTTATTTTCCTGTTTGAAAGATGGAATTTTTTTAGGTTTATTAATAAAATAAAGAAATAATGCTCATCCTACTGGGTAAATTCACGACCTCTAGGGGCATGGTGTACTACTAATCTAAATCCAAACTCTACGTAGGATGCTCAGTGTCATAATTGACAACGATCTTGATTATAAAAATCTAGCTGTCTGATTTTACAATTTCCCTTTGACCCTCCCGCATTCTTTTGAACTACCTTCTATTCCAATCTCTTTTCTTTTCTTACCACTACCTCCATTCTTCTGGTATCTTATCCTATCTAGAGCACCATTTCTTTACAGCAGGACCAAGCATGACCTTTTAGCTATTTCACAGAAAGCATTTTGTTCTCTTGTCTGCTCCTCTTACATTTTTGATGTGAACATGCATTTTTCCACCGCAGGAAGTCTCTGAAATCTTTTCTGATTAAAAAAATGGAAAGCATTTGTTGGAAAAGTTTACATAGCATCTTTATGTCTTCAGACAGAGAAAGAAGCAGAAGATTCATTGAACTTGGGAAAATTTATCTTCTCTATCATAATATCAACCAATCAAGTAGAATTTTTTTGGACTTAAGAACCTTTGATTATCCTTTTGAGTGGATTCTCAAAGCTCTATTACATAACCGCCAACTGATTGGACGAGATGCGTTTCATGAGTGCACACAACAGCACATGATCTATGCAGTGAAGTATAACAGTCATTTATTACACTAACCGTCGGTCACCAGCATAGGTGATAGTAGGTCTGTACGGTCTGCAGTACTGGAAAATTTCTAACACGAGGCTGAATCCCAAATCCCTCTGTAACCCCTGATCATTTGGACTACTTAATGTGCGGAACATTTCATTATTTGGGATTCCACCCTGGATCCCAGAAGTTAGTAGTGTATATTCTAAAGTAGAATATGTGAAAATTGTTAAGTTGTAAAATAAGTTTCTCAGGACTGTCCACCACCTCTATGGTTCACTCACCATTTGGTTACATGAATAAGAATTTAAAACTACTTTTAGCCTTATTAATTACACTAACCGTCAGTCGCCAGCTCTGCGGTTAGTTACAGTAGTTACACCAATCGCAGATATGTGTTGGTGGAGCAAAGTAACTGGTTAAATAAAGAAACAAATCATAATCTGTTTATAATAATGGTGTTTAATGAACTATATAATTATATTACTATATAAACATTTATATTATAAATATTATATTATTATATAATTATATTAGTATTACAGTAGAACCTCGGATTGCAAGTAATGCGGTTTGTGAGTGTTTTGCAAGAAAGCAAAGATTTTCAATTTTCACTTGGAAAACGAACAAGTCTTGGTTTACGAGTACCGAGTATCAGCTATCACGCATGCGCTTGTTGTTTTGATGTATTTGATGTTTGATGAGCGTCAAGGGATTAGAGGGATTTCTTTAGGGATTTCTTGTTTATTTTTCCGATAAAACAGTGTTTGCGTTGTGTGCGCGCGTGTGTTTAAAAAAGAGTGGAGGAAGGGTAACTGTATAAGACGAGAAAGGGGTGGAGGGGGAGCGGTTCCTTACTTTAGATTCACACACACACACACACAAACACACACATACACAGCGCCTGTGCGCACGAACGGAAACGCTTATCTGTTTGGATTTATTTTTACTTTTTTTTAAAGGTAAAGTGCAGATTAATTTGTTTTATTTTTACTTTATATTTTGTGTTAATTATGTTTATGTATTTATTTTTTTGGGGCTGTGGAACGAATAATTTGAGTTTCCATTATTTCTTATGAATGATTCGATTTGGTTTACAAGTGTTTTAAAATAGGAGCCTGAATGAATTATGCTCGTAATCCAAGGCATCACCCTCAAGGTTGGGCTGCATTCTGTTTCATTGAATGGCCTATAGCCTGGTTCCCACTGCTGCATCACAACTGTGCTGATATTTAATTAATTAGTTAGTTAATTAATATAGCTCTCTTTCTAAGAGTATGTGTACTATTAAGTGATCAGAAAAGGGATTTATCAGTTTAGAAGGTCTAAAAAATTCCTAATTATCCAAGGAACTCTGAGGAACCATTAAAGGGCCAAGAAGAACAGTTTATGTACTGTTTAAGCTTTTCACATGTTCTATGTAGGTATCAAGATTATTACATTATTTTGTTGTCCCGTTTTGGTTGTGCCCTTAAAGTTAGGATGCTCGATCATCCAGTTAATTCTCAAAACACTATTAAAGAACTTCTTTATAAGGAGTGTTTATAGAGAGGAATATTGATCAGGACAGGTTTTCAATAGTTCAGGAGAAAAGATCCATAAAGTAGTCAATAGAATCCCCAATGGAGAAACAAGACGATCTAATAAGACTTGTGCTAAAATCTAAACATCTGACAGGTCTAAAATATTAAGAGGAAAATAACGAACAATGCTGGAGATTTTATTGCAAAATGTCAAACATTAGATATGGTATGAAAGGAATAAAACACACATCTGGATGTGCTGATGTAGAAAAAAAAAGATTGACTATTTTCCTACTACAGCATGACTCTCTCTCAGATCTCACATGTTCATCCTGAAAGGATATACGTTCTTAACACTCCCTTTTATTTAGATTTACAGTCCTGCGTCCTGTAAATAATATACTGCACATTGTTTCAGCAGCACTGTCATATCCAAGAGCATATACTGTATGTGTGTGTGTGTGAATAAAAGTCATCTTAACGCTATGCCATAACAATTATCACTCACAAACGATCGTGGCTTCCGGACAGTCTTCGAGCTTTCGTCTGCGCGTCTCATGCGTCTCTCCGTATCGACGGGTTTAGCGTGCCGGTCGATAGCACTGCTCTCATCTCGTTATGCGTTTGCTGTCTCGTGAATAAAACCGATAGCAAGCGACATCGTAGGGAGGCTTTGCACTCTTTTGGCGTGAAGTTTTGTAGTAGATGAAGGATAAAAAGAAAAGCCTTCTGGGTTTATGGCGGCGCAACAAGGTTACGTTCGATCACCGGCTCAACTGATGTATCAATTACAGCGTTCGGACCGCCGGTTAGGTAATGCATCTGTTTGTTGTTGTGCATTTGCTGGGGGAACATTTATAGTAGTTAATTGAGGTAATTGAAGGATTCGGGCTGTATTTGCTTTTTTCAGCGTGGCAGCGTTAAAGCGGTACACGCAGGGTTAATAGCGTCACATGTTTTTTTATTTACCAAATTTTGGCGAGAAGGTGAAGTGTTATAGGAAAGAAATTCCTTACATAAAAATTTAATTTAAACATCTCATTTGACATATCGATCTGTTTCTGTCTATTTTCACATTACCCACAATGCCATGCTTGAAGTGGTACAGTAGGCTTTAGCCTTCTTAAGCTTGCACTTTCATGCTAACAGCTTAGACGAGTCTCTCTCTTTTTTTAGAGCATTGCATGGCATTCTGGGATTTTTGTTTCCACAATTGCATCAACAAGATTTTTTTGTGTTTGAATTTTCTCTAATTAATTCCATTATAATTGAGTTAAATTAAATTAACTTCAAAATAATTAATTAATTCAATAAAATTAATTAATTAAATTCAGGATGATGTTTTATTTCTGTAACATTGCCAGATGTTTGTGTAAGGCCGTGCCCCGCGATCCTTCCCTTATCTCTATCTCAGTAACTAGATAACTGCTAGCACATCATCAGTTTATCCCTCATTCATCTCACTCTCTGTATCTCCATCGCTCAGTTTCAGGAAATGTGGTTCCTCTTTCTCGTTCCCGTTAACACAGTACGCTCAGTTCGTCAGCTCCATAAAAGCGCTATTTGTTTTGAAGGGCATTTAGCGAAGCGAGCCATAAACCTGCCGGATAAAGTCGTCTCTTGACAAACGCGTTTACACACGAGGACGCTGGAAAATTGCAGCTGTCAGAGCGCCACTGTAATTCTTTCTTTCTACTTGGAAGTGTTTTTTTTTTTTTTTTACTTTTATTTAAGTGAAAATTATTTACTTCTGGTATTTCAGAAGTTTTAAGTCGAGACCTTGTTAAATGTGCTCCATTATACAACGAGAGACGCCCAAGGCCTTGTAAAGACTCATCTGAGAGTCATCCTCAAATGATTCCTCATCCTGATGTTCTTTTGCGGTTTATTATAGGAGCAAAAGAACCCAGATGCCCCTAAAGATCCTGCTCCAGGAAATGGAGATGCGATCATGTGATTTGTGACTTTTTAATCATCCCTCACTGCAAAGGCGCACATTATCTTCAGAAATAGATTCACATGATACCGTATCTCTACAAGATTCTTTTTGTTTGTTTGTTTTCACATGATTCTTTCCATATTTTTTTACAGGATTTGTTTTTGAATATTTGTAAGATGTTTTATATATAATTAATTAATTGTAAATAAAACATATTAGAATAATAAATATAAATAATGCATTATTTACATAAAATATTAAATATATTTTATGCATTATTAAGTAATTTTAATTACGCTTTATTAGGATATTATATGTAAACAATTAATTATGTATTTAAAATATTACATTATAGATTTTTTATAATAATATAATACATGCATAATGTATCATTTATATCGAATTTTAAATATTTATTTTATATATATATTAATAATTTATAAAATTTTTCTACATAATTAATTTATTATAAATACATTTGATATATTATATGATCCATTTTTTGGTATATAAAATAAAAAAAATTTATATATATATATATATATATATATATATATATATATATATAAAATTTAAATATATAATTTTTATATATATAAAATTATGAATTAATTATATATATATATATATATATATATATATATATATATATATATTTTGAATAATATTATGTAAATGGTATTTATAATATCAAATATTAACTTTTATTTTTATTACTAATTGATTATACATATGATTGATTATATTATTATACCTAAATAATTTATTATTTGTATAAAATATAAAATTATGGTATACATAGGTAATTTATAAACTTTATATTTAGCTTTACATTTTATTTACATATTACGTTATCTGATTTACAATTTATTTACGTTTCTTTATGTCACACTTTAAATTTATTATTGTTCATAAATATATTTTTGGATGATACTATTTCACAAGTAGGGTGTGTGGGGAGATTAATCATCTTTACAGCATGTACGCTTCTCTGGTTGAAACATATATTTTAAAAATGTATTTACATAATTTTTTTCTTAACTTAAAATCGTGCACATGCACGTGAACTTTCAAATCTTTCAAATCAACAAATAGTAAAAAATAAATAAAAAAAATTTAATTTAATAAAACAACAACAATAATAAAAATAATAGAATCTCAAACTGCTGTTTAATCAGATTTCTTCTTCACTCATTATAGAAACTAGAAAGGAATTTTGATGAGTTCTTGTATCCCATTTACTATTTAAAGACTCGGCACTGTTCCAGAACAAATTAATGAAGTGCAGGGGACAGAGCCTGAAGGCGTCCCCGCTCGTCAGGACCGGGAAGACGTTCTGAAGAGCAGATGGTTTTCAGCGAGACGTTTCAGAAACAGAAGCCAGGAACGGAAATGGCTAATGGGCGGTTCGGTCCGTCTGCCCTCGTCTCGCCTCGTCTCGCCTCGCCTCGCCTCGTCTTTTTCAAACGTGAATCCTGCCAAGTGCTTTGCAATCCAATTGCTTCACATCCAGCCTTAATGGACACTGATTAGCTTTTAGTTGTGTGACATCATAAATTCACCATGTATGTTGTGATGTTAAAATCAATAGCAATTCATCTTCTCTCATAACGTTGCGTCATCCGAGCTCAGAATGTCCGCGCAGTCGATACTGATTCGATAACAAATTCAAAACCTAAAGTCGGTGTAAAGACGCTACATCAGATGCTGTTTATCCGCTCAGCTAGTAATGTCATAGGAATCGATTTTGACTGAACCGTTCGTGAACCTTGGACAGAATAGGAAATAAACTGTAAATCAATGTTATGAAGGGTACACCCATGGGAAGAGGTGCCAATCCGTTGCAGGTCACACACACACACACACACACACACACACTATGGGCAATTTTGGAAACTCTAATTAGCGTGCCTTTGGGAGGAAACTGGAGTACCTGCAGGACAGCCACCAAAGACGAAGAGAAAGTGCAAACTCCACACACACACACACACTGACCCGAGACGAACCTTTGACCCTGGTGGTGCGAGGCCACGGTGCCAACCACTACGCCACCCTCCCACCAAGTGCACGCCAATAGACACTAAACCTTTCCTTGTCTATCCATCTGTCTCTCTCTCAGTCATGTGATTTTCTATATCACTGCCGAGTTTCACTTGTTTGTCAGGTAATAAATAAATAAATAAATGCAGAAGCTTTTGCTCCGAAGTGAATTTATTCTGGGAGAGATTTCCCGAAACAGCTCGTCTCCCCGCTGAGCTACAGCAGCCGAGCAAACAGAGGGGAATCGGCCTGCGGGAAAGAAAAAGAAAAAAAAAACATCTAAAAGTGACTACAGCACGGCATTTAGACAAGAGCTTTCCGCCCTGCCGATGCCTATATAATTGTTTGGAGACTACAAGGTGTCCCAGAAGTCTCCATTCGCAGGGGAAATTAACACTTTCTTGCAGTCTCCAAAAATGTTTTATACTCCATTTATGTCTTTTTTTTTTTAGGTCCGTGGGTTTAAACCTACTTGAACGGTATATGTAGGAACATGGGATGGAGGAGATTGTATTTGCGGTGATTTAAGACTGCAGTTCATCTTTCAGTCGCACTGTCGAAGGCTGGTTACATCATAGTGGCGTCGCGACGTCTCCTTTAACTGCGGTCGCATTATTTCTGACAGCGAAGAGATCCTTCGTGGCCGAACCTATCCTAAGAGTCTTTCCGAATTGTGGAAAGATGGCGATGAGAAAAGATGTTGGCAGACACAGGTCCTTAAAAATGTAAAAAAAATGTAAATAAAAACAGGGATTTTTGTTGCAGAATTAGTGTTACACGGCGTTACCCAACTGCAGATCGCATACGATCTCTGCTACAACCTTTTCTTTACTAAGATTATTGTGATTTTGAAGATAATTTATTCTTCATATTGCACTGATGTGGCGGTAAGGGTGGAAGGCTCCGCCTTTGTGGCCTTCTTTAGCTCCGCCTTTGTGGCTTTCTTTAGCTCCGCCTTTGTGGCTTTCTTTAGCTCCGCCTTTGTGGCCTTCTCTGACCGCATACAACACGAAGGCTGAGCTAAAATAAGACGGTCTGGTCTGCGGGGATCTCAATTCAATTCAATTTTCAATTCAATTTTATTTGTATAGCGCTTTTAGCAATTTTCATTGCCGCAAAGCAGCTTTACATAGTCAAAAGAATTATTTAGGTTTGTATGAAATGTGAATTTGTATGAATCAAAATGGTCAGTTTGTCCCTGGTGAGCAAGCCGAGGGCGACAGTGGCAAGGAAAAACTCCCTGAGATGGTAAGAGGAAGAAACCTTGAGAGGAACCAGACTCAACAGGGAACCCATCCTCATTTGGGTGAAACAAAAGCAGTAAATGATCTGCATTTATACAGTGTGTAGGGTGGGAGGCAGTTCAGCTATAATAGCTGATGTTAATTGATGTTAATATGGAGTCCAGGTAGTTATTGAAGACCCAGGTAGACTTGTAAGAAGTTCCAGTCATGAACTATCGAACTGTCAAGTCCCCAGAGAAACAGTTGCCAACACCAGTCAAGGCCAGAACCATTTTCTAGGTAGAGAGAATCATTCCCAGACACCAGACGCATCCCAGAGAGACACACGGGGCATCCATGTGACGAGATCTTCAGCCAGAAGCGGGGCACCAGGATGGGTCAGACAGGTCCGGAGGGCAGAGGGAGTCTGGATCACTGGCAGCTCAGGAACGACATGTGTAGCTCGACAGAGAGAGAGAGAAAGAGTGAAAGGGGGGGACAGGAGGAGAGAGGAAAAAGAAAGAGGGGGGGAAAGAGAAGAAGAGGAGAGATGGCAGTTAGGTATGGTGAGTGAGGAAGACAGCATCCAAACATACCAGTTTACCATAATACTCTACGTCCATGAGTCCCCCAGATCTGCTCCTTTACCTATGGCAAATCTATTTATAAAAATGCTCGGCTAAATAAATAGGTTTTTAGCCTGGACTTAAACACTGAGACTGTGTCTGAGTCCCGAACACTATTTGGAAGACTATTCCATAACTTTGGGGCTTTGTAAGAAAAAGCTCTGCCCCCAGCTGTATTTTTCATAATACGCGGTACTGACAAGCAGCCTGCATCCTTTGATCGAAGTAGGCGTGGCGGATCGTAAGACACTAGCAGTTCGCTCAGGTACTGCGGCGCGAGACCATTTAATGCTTTATATGTCAAGAGTAGTATTTTAAAATCAATGCGAAATTTCACAGGGAGCCAATGGAGTGAAGATAAGATAGGGGTGATGTGCTCATATCTTCTGGTTCTGGTGAGGACTCTCGCTGCTGCATTTTGGACTAGCTGAAGCTTATTTATGCATCTAGCTGAACAACCAGACAGTAAGGCATTACAATAGTCCAACCTAGAGGTGATAAAAGCATGAACTAGTTTTTCTGCGTCGTTTAGCGACAATAAATTTCTTATTCTGGCAATATTTCTGAGGTGAAAGAATGCTATCCTGGTAATATTATCTACATGTGCTTCAAATGAAAGGCTGGAATCAATAATCACACCAAGGTCTTTCACTGTTGCATTTGATGGAACAGAAAGGCCATCTAAAGTTACGGTATGATCTAAAATTTTACTCCTAGCTGTATGCGGTCCTATGACTAGAACTTCTGTCTTATCCGGATTTAGCAGAAGGAAGTTAGTTAGCATCCAATTTCTTATGTCCTGCACACATTGCTCAATTTTAGTAAGCTGTTTTTTCTCATCAGGTTTTGCTGAGACATATAACTGTGTATCATCAGCATAACAATGAAAACTAATACCATGCTTACGGATTATGTTGCCCAGAGGAAGCATGTAAAGGGAAAAAAGCAGTGGACCTAAAACTGAACCCTGCGGAACGCCAAACTCCACTAGAGAACATGCAGAATAATCACCATTTAAGTCTACATACTGATAACGATGGGTCAGATAGGATCTGAGCCAGGAGAGGGCTGTACCCTTAATTCCCACTACATTTTCTAATCTGTGAAGAAGAATAGCGTGATCAACAGTGTCAAAAGCTGCACTGAGGTCAAGTAATACAAGCATAGTTACACAACCCTGATCAGAGGCCAATAGAATGTCATTTACTACTTTAACGAGCGCCGTCTCTGTACTGTGATGAGGCCTAAATCCTGACTGATACAGTTCATGTATGCCATTCCTATGTATATATGAGCATAGCTGCTCCGCTACTATCTTTTCCAGGATCTTAGAGATAAAGGGGAGGTTTGATATTGGTCTGTAACTGGACAGCTGACAGGGGTCGAGGTCAGGTTTCTTAATTATTGGTTTGATAACTGCTAATTTAAAAGATTTTGGAACATATCCAATGCTGAGTGAAGAATTAATTATTCTCAACAGGGGTTCTATTATTGCTGGTACTATCTGTTTAAGAAAATGTGTCGGTACAGGATCTAATATACAGGTTGATGAATTTGAAGAAGAGATGAGTGAAATTAGTTCATTCTCTTCAAGGGGAGTAAAGTATTCTAGGTTCTGGTCTGACATGGCTAGATTAACATCTGCATCAATTACATTGTTCGGTTTCAAAACCTCAATTTTATGCCTAATATTTACAATTTTATTATTAAAAAAGTTCATGAAGTCCTCACTATTGCATGATGTTGTTGTGGAGATTTCTGCAGTGGTCTTATTTCTGGTTAATTTGGCTACAGCATTAAATAAGAATCTAGGATTATTTTTATTTTCTTCTATAAGAGTGGAGAGATATGTTGATCTAGCTACACTAAGAGCTTTTCTATAGTTCAGGATGCTCTCCTTCCATGCTATTTGAAATACTAGTAATTTAGTTTGACGCCATTTACGTTCTAATTTCCGAGCGGTCTGTTTTAAAGTGCGCGTGTGATCGTTATACCAGGGAGCAAGTTTTTTATCTCTAATAATTTTTCTTTTGACTGGAGCTACATTATCTAGGGTATAGCGAAATGTCGACTCTAAATATTCAGTCGCCTGATCGAGTTCTGTGGGGTCAGACGGTGATCTAATCGAAGTTGGGAACTCTGGGAGATTACTGATAAAGCTCTGTTTGGTAGTTGATGTGAATGTACGTTTCATACGGTAGCGCGGCGCTGTGTGTACATTATTATTGTGACACACTTGCAATGAGACAAGATAGTGATCTGAGATAACTTCAGATAGTGGTATTGTGAATAAATTTCTTATACTTAATCCAAATAATATTATTAAATTTAAAGTGTGACCTGCTTTATGAGTGGGTCCTACTACACACTGATTTACTCCTACCGAGTCCAGTATAGACATAAATGCAGTTCTCAGAGGGTCTTCTGGGTTTTCAAAATGAATATTAAAATCTCCAGCAATTAACCGCCCTTACTGTCACATCGTTGTGATTTCAAAGAAAATTTATATACCTGCAATAACCGAGCTAACTTTTTTCCATAACAGAAAGTTTTCCACAACATTAAAAGTGACTAGAAATGGATAAAAGTTTCTTCTTTAGCAAAACATTGTGTGGGCCTCAGTGGTAAAGTGGCACAGTGGTAAAGTGCTCGCCCTATCATCCAGAGATCGTGACTTCGATTTCCAGGTGATGCTGTAACTCTCGCAGCCGGAGGTCCAGAGAGAGCTGATTGGCCGAGCTCTCTCAGAGTGGAGGGATGAGAGGTACTCAGTGCTCCCATATTAATCACGGCTCTACAGCCAATCAGGGGCGTCTGTGAGCTCGCGCATGCGGAAGGAGCGGATAGCGCTGTCCTCCGAGTGTGTTACGCCGCCCCTAACGCGTGCGTGAGCGAGCTGTTCGAAAGGATGCGGTCGACTGCGTCACGTTGTTCGGAGGAAACACGGGATAGTCTTCGCCCTCCTGACTGAGTGATAGTAGTAGCCTTAATGTGGGAGCCCCCTAGTGACGGGGAGGAAGTAGACACGACTAAATTAGGGAGAAAAATCTAATAAAAAATTTAACTTCGTGTTGTTACACACTAACCTGAGTTCCTTACTCCAGATGTGTGTGTATGTGTTTTGTGTGTATCCGATCCTGGGTAAATTTGTTGCAATCCTGAATATGTATATGCTTAGATCATTTTGTACCTTTATTTTGGTTTATCACACTGGTAATAATGATAATAATAACACTGAGTGTGTGTGTGTGTGTGTGTGTGTGTGTGTGAAAACACACTAATGTTATTGCGTACGGCCATCCGCATGAGCTCCTCTACAGCCGCTACTGTCTGTTGACTCTGGGACGTGCTGTAAATGTTTCACTAAACCTTCATCACTTATGACCTTTTTGAAGACGTGGCGCTCCGGGCATGTGGTGCGGAACAAATGGAATACTGAGAAGTGCCACCGAGGCGTAAACATGCAGTGCAGCAATGTACCAGTATTCGCGGAAAGAGCCAGGTGGCAATCTGCTGCCGAACTGTTCGCTAATGATAGTTTGACATGCAGAGCGAGAGAGAGAGAGTGAGAGAGAGAGAGAGAGAAAGTGGTGGGGGGGGGGGGGGGTGTAATCACAGAACAGCCTGTCAAATCATTTGGAAAGACTCAAACCTGAGTTCATAGCTGCGGTACACTGCTCATAAACACAGCTTCTACTGCTATAATTAGCACTTACTAACAGGTCTTTAGGTGGAGTGTGTTTGCCGAGTTTCAGTGTGTGTGTGTGTGTGTGTGTGTGTGCACGCCTGGACAAGAGTGGCAGGATTAGGCAGAAACATGTGAGTCTAAAAAGTGCCTAGTTCCTCTAATGGCTCTAACAAGCACACACGTGATCAAAGAAAATTAATTAAAGAATTATTCAGATATTATTATTCAGAAGTGGTGTAATGATGCCCTTTCGAATCTGTCTGTCTGTGTGTGTGTGTGTGTGTGTGTGTGAGATCCTGGTAAGGATGTAAGGAGGTGTGGCCTCTATAATAGAAGTGTAGCTTATATTGCCATCCGCACCAGTGAAGTGGGCGTGGCCTCTGTGTGTTAGTATTAGCTAAGTCCTTGTAAAAGAGGCGTGGCTACTTGTTTTGTCAGTCCCTGTGTAGTAGGTGTGGCCTATGTGTGTTAGTTTCATTTAGGAGGTGTGGCCTTTGTAAAAGAGGTGTGGCTACATTTGCTGTCAGTTTGGCAGAAGTAGGTGTGGCCTCTATGTTAGTATCAGTTAGGAGGTGTGGCCTGTGTAAAAGGGGTGTGGCCTCTTTTTCCTGTCAGGTGTGGCTTATGTTGCTATCAGCAACAGTTAAGTAGGTGTGGCCTACATATGTTTGTATCAAATACAAGGCGTGGCCACTGTAAAAGGGGTGTGGCTTCCATCGCTGTCAATTCCAGTAGGGAAGGCGTGGCCTCTGCATATGTTGGTATCAGGGAAGGAGATGTGGCCTCTGTAAAAGAGGAGTGGTCCCAGTGGAGTCGGTTTGCCTGCTTATGCCACACCTTTTTATCATTTTATTCATAACAAATCACAGTCTATTAAATCACACCATAGAATCTATAAATAATATCATATTAAATCATTCCCATAAAAGCATTTTTCATATCTCTAATCGTAATCTCACATGGAGAGCCAGGACGCAGCTCCACTATGCATTAAAGCCCATTTTAAATTTGTAATCATATTATTGTTTTAACTGTTTCCTCAGATGCTGGAGCCTAAACTGGATGAACAGTGTGATCTGGGTGCTCAGTGGCGCCCCTCGGATGACGAGCACTCGCTCGGGAGCCCGTCTGACGCCCCGGGCACCACAGGCACTTCGGGGAGCACTCCTCTGGACGAGACCAGGCACCTTGTACCTCCTACTCCTCCCCCATCCACCGAGGGCAGCCTGAGTGACATCTGGAGGGTGGACAGAGGAGAGGAGGAAGAGGAGGAGAAGAAAACCTCTACAGAAGAAGAAGAAGAATGCTTACATGTGCATGGCGCTGAACTCGAGGAAGCCGAGGAGAAGAACGGGAAAGACGAGGATTACGACACCAACCCTCCGGCCTCCTCTTCCTCCTCGTCCTTTATCATCCCTGAGTTACGCCTGGACCGCTCTTTCAGCGCCGACGCCCTGTCCTCGACCGGCACTGACGACGAAGACGAGGACGAGGATGAAGACGAGGATGAGGACGAAGATGAGGAAGACAGCGATGATAACTATTTGGAGCCCACTAAGAGGAGGAGCATGGTGGAGTCGGGCTCGTGCGAGAAGCACGGCGGAGGAGGTCTGAGCGTACAGAACTCGCTGCGCAGACGGACGCACAGCGAGGGAAGCCTCCTGCAGGACCCGCGGACCACCTGCTTCACCTCTGATAACGCCATCAACCGCCTGGAGGTCTCCACCGCTAGCAAGGGGGGCTGGACGCTGCCCTCGCCCAAAACCCTGAAGAAGGAGTTGACCAAGAACGGAGGCTCTATGCACCAACTCTGCTTGCTGTTCTCCGGAAGGAAGGTGAGCTGCTCTGAACAGTGACTTATAACACTGACATAAACATTTCATAAACAGCAAAGTAGTCTTGACCTCTCATAACCTTATGTCACGATCACATCATACATACAACGGTGTATGAGCACAGATTACACACTCGAGCGTGTCCCCAGCACCATCACCTTATTATTAATTACATTTTGAGGCTGAAACACAACACTATATAAGTCTCGCTCTGTTTGTGTTACCCGGAGTTCTGACGCCACCAAGTGGTCACTTCTGAAAGAAGAAGAGAACAGGAGCCCAAATTCAAATAAAATTTTTATTTCTCACATATACAGTATGATATAAAGTGAAATGCTTATACTACTAATAATCAAATTTCAAAATAAAAGTTTCAGTATTAAATAAGAGAAATAAGAACATTTTATAAATTAGAAATATAGAAAAATGTGTAAAAAAAACTTTAGCTGTAAAAAGACTTTCAAATTTACATTATGTACAAATATGATAATAAAAAAATTTATAGTAGAATAAAAGCAGGGAAATAGAAATATAATAACATCTAATAACATATAGAGGAGTGTAATGTAGTAAAGTGTAATGTAGAGATGATGTCCAGTTATTGTGCAGAATAATGTGTAAGGTCGCGGTTCAAAGTTCACAAATCTGTGGTGTGCAAAATGTGCAAATGTGCCATATAAAGAAATGTGTGCATTGGCCGGAATTGAAAACCTGATTTATAAATTTATACTGAGCAAGTATAAACCCAGGAATAGTTTATAATAATAATTATATTATTGTACCTGATGTGACGTAGATAGACAGAATCCAATTTAAACATTCAACAATGAAAAATATATTATTTAATAATATATATGGAATATATATATATATATATATATATATATATATATATATATATATATATATATATAAAATACTTGCATAAAATGGCTGCATTTCATATTTTGGAATTAAATATCAAAATCAAAACAATAATTTAAGTTATAAAGGAGTATACCTGATAAGGGATTTAGCAAACATGGCTCTATATATATATATATATATATATATATATATATATATATATATATATATATATATATACTTTTGCAAAGTACTATAAGTAAACAGCTGTTAGATTTTACTGAGCTTGCTGGAGAATATGAGTTCTTCTGGTAACTTGTGTCACACTCACTCCTTTATTTTCATACAAATCCCAGGAGCGAACATAAGGTTTTTTGTTTTCATTTGAAAACTAGTCTGTACTATATTTCTTTTCTTTAGAGCCATGTATATATTCTCCTGCAATGTTATTTATGTATTAATTTTTAAGTTATATATGGAAATACTGAATGATTATGTACATAATGCAGACATGATAAACCTATATAACAAAATTGGACCTGTCCAGGGTGTACCCTGGCCTCCTGGGATAGGCTCCAGGCCTCCCGCGACCCTGAATACAGAATAAAGTGGTATAGAAGATGAGCGAGTGAGAGAGTGAGTGAGTGGTACAGCATATAATATGGTGCCTAAGACTTTTGCACAGTACTGTATAATATAATATAATATAATATAATATAATATAATATAATATAATATAATATAATATAATATAATATAATATAATATAATATAATTAATTTACAATTCACCTTATTTATCTTATTGTACATATTTTGAAGCTTTAATAACAACAACAACAACAACAATAATAATAATAATAATAATAATAATAATAATGTTGAATATCTTGAAAGGTTGTTAACTAGATTTTGTAGCATGGTTAGTGTAACACTAATTACTATTATTATTATTATTATTATTATTATTCATTTATTTTTTTAATTGTATGATACAGTATTTTTTACAGAACATCAACTGCGTGTTGCCCCTACATCAGGGTATGCAGTAAGACAGTTGATCTCTGTAGAAAAAGCTCAAGGTTCGAAGAGCTTTACGCAGCTGTGTTTTTTAGTTTCATCCACTAAAGGGCGCTGTTTAGCTTTCTGTCATTCTGAACTTGACTTCCAGATAAATGTAGGTCATGTGTACTGTACGCAAACTTAGTGCAGAAGTTTCTCATGCCTATTGGCTCCTCAGTGAAATAACACAATACACCATTATGTATCGTAAATCTGTCAACACATTGTCATTATACAATAAGTAGTGGACTTATGCATGCATATAGATATATATGCATATATAATGTGTGTGTGCAAGTGTGTGTGTATGAGAGCGAGAAGAGGGAGAGAGAAAGATGGAGGAGATGGATGCAGTCCAGGAGATTTGGGAGCCTTAAATGGCAGTGTTAGCATAGGAGAAGGAATGCACCATGATGTAGTGTGTGTGTGTTGTGTGTGTGTGTGTGTGTGTGTTTTGGCTGAATCTCAGAGTAATTTTACTACCTATTGGCGTCATCAGACTCCCTTTTCCCCAGCTGTGGGCTGTTTGGAAGAACCCTGTCTCCGCGGCCGTATATCGCAGAGCATCTTTCCATAAAACAATGCCGGAGCTATACTGTAAATCACGCTGACATTTCAAATGACATTTAAACAAAAGAAATTAACAAAAAATAAATAAAAAAGATCTGCAGAGAGCTCGGAGGGCTCAGAAGGAGCCTGCGGCACTGCTGCTTCGCATCTGTGACGATTCAAATGTGAGAAGGAGAACAGCGTTTGTATGATGCAGAATAGAATATTATACATTTACAGTGTGATAAAACAATCTGATTATCATGGAGAACAAAATCATATCTGCTTACACGCTTTCAAAGAGAGAGAGAAAGAGAGCATTACAGTACTGTGACAGCAAAGTAAGAATTATATCATGTTGTCCTGGAAATTCGAGAATATTTAAAGTCTGTAGCCTTCTGTGGTTAGTCCAGGTTTTTTCCATGGATTTAGTTCTTAGTTCTTTAGTCCACTGGTTCATATTTAATCCCTGTCTTGTTTCTTGATCAATCCACAATATTAACGCTGTAGTTCGTCCCTGTTTTGAAGGTTCTAGCTTTTGATTAGTTCCAGTCATTAAACCATGGGTACTTTGTTAGTCCTTGTCTTTAAAGCTGTAGTTCTTGGTTAATCCCCAACTGTAAGGCTGTAGTTCTTGGTTAGTCCCCAAGTGTAAGGCTGTAGTTCTTGGTTAGTCCCCAAGTGTAAGGCTGTAGTTCTTGGTTAGTCCCCAAGTGTAAGGCTGTAGTTCTTGGTTAATCCCTAACTGTAAGGCTGTAGTTCTTGGTTAGTCCCCAAGTGTAAAGCTGTAGTTCTTGGTTAGTCCCCAAGTGTAAAGCTGTAGTTCTTGGTTAGTCCCCAAGTGTAAGGCTGTAGTTCTTGGTTAATCCCTAACTGTAAAGCTGTAGTTCTTGGTTAGTCCCTTCCTTTAAGACTCCAGCTTTTGCTTAGTTCTGGTGTTTAAGCCCCTATTTCTTGGTTAGTCCCCCGTTTAAGGCTCTAGTTCTTAGTTAGTCTAATTTTTTTTAGGCTTTATTTGTTAGTCAGTTCTTGGTTAATCCCCAACTGTATGGCTGTAGTTCTTAGTTCATCCCTTTCTTTAAGACTCTAGATTTTAGTTCTTAGTTCTAGAGTTTAAGCCTCTATTTTTTGTTTAGTCTATAGTCCTGTTAAGGCTATAGTCCTTGGTCTTGCTTAGTCCCAGTCTTTAAAGATGTAGGTCTTGTGTCCATTTCCATTTTTGATTGGTACATTACTTTAAGGCTCTTTAAGTCTCTAAGTAAGTCTTTAAGGCTCTAGTACTTAGTGCCCAGTCTTGAAGGCTTTAGTTTTTGGTTGGGTCCAGGCTGTAATTCTTGATTAGTCCTAATATTTTTTTTTATCTATTTGGTCATTTTAAAGTTTAAGTAATATAGTCTTTAAGTGATGGTTCTTGGATCGACCCAGTTTTTAAGACTCCAGACTTATCTAAGGCTTTACATTTTATTAGTTTCAGTCTATATTTTTAAACTATGGTTTTTGTTAGTCCAGGTCTGAGTACTATATACTGTATTTAAGGGCTCTCAGGTTTGGTTGGACGGAGATTTACGGCTCTTGAATGTTAGAGACATTGGGGTTTTATTTTTGGTTTGGCTCCCACTTTTGGTCGGTGTTATTCAGTTAGTTCTTGTATTCAAGGTTCTGGGCTTTAATTAGTCTCACTCTTGGTTCTATTCTTGGATAGACCCAGCTCTTATCGCAATCACTTTTGTAAAGTCCTAGTTTTTGGTGAATCCAAGTCTTCATGGCTTTTACTCCGGCTCATTGGCCGTCTTTAATGGTTTTAATAACTCCATTCTAGACTTCATTTCTAGGTCAGTCCTTACAGCTTAAATTCTTGGACAGCCCTAGTATTTCAGGCTCTAGTTTCTGCTTAGTCTCAGTTTTTATGGCCCAGATTCTTGGACATTCCTAATGTGGCTTCTTAGATCTAACGCCTACGTGTCTCAGCACGATAAACTCACACAAATTCTGGTGCTAGCATCGTTTGATGCTCTTTGTCTGCAGGCCTGAAACGCTACGGTGTGTTTGCTGTCTGTTTAGTTAAAGCGACCGCGAGTGTGCATGACAAGACATTGCAGCGTGGATAGTTTTCATTGACCGCGCGTACACAAATTAAAGAAGAGGATGGAAAGAAGTCACAAATCAGCTTGAAGACACTCGTCTGATGAGAGTTATAGGCGCTGGAGTGTTACTGTTTCCATTGCACAGTTCGCGCTCAGTGAAATTATGAATCTTATTTATTTGGGACGTCACAGCGTTCCACAGATCCAGCACTTGCTTTTTTTAATGCATACGAAAAGAGAACTGATGTATCCATAGGTGCTTCTCGTAGACTCGATAGGCAGAAGTAGTTTTCCATATGATGGACAGCCAAAGGACCTTTAAGGGCTTTAAACTTTTTAACAGATGTGATTTAGGTGATAAATTAATATATGCTTGGCATAAACTGTTTATATTGCTTGTCATGGTAATATTCCAACATAGTTACATAACAATCCTGTCCTCCACACGCCGTCTTTACGTGAAGTGAAAGACAATAACAGACCACTGAGCGCCAATCAGAAATGATTATTTTCACGTAGCAGTGGTATAAAACCATAGTACTTATGATGTCATAAATATATATATAATGTAATACAGTACATCTAATAATAAGGCAATAATAGGGCAAATAGTTGAAAGGCAGATGCATTTATTCTTTCTTTGATTCCTTCCTCCAGATTCATGTTTCGGTGTTTGTTCAAGTAGGAACTTCCTAGAGAGTTGGATTCCAGCCGGAGAAATGTATTTTCCATTCCAACTTTTTTCTCTCTCTCTCTCTTTCTCTCTCTTTCTCTTTCTCTTTCTCCGTCTCTTTCACTCCGTGTCACTTCCTGGCCCGCGCTTTTATCCCATCTTTCCGATCTGCTCTTCTTCGTATCTCACCCCCCTCCGACACCCGATAGTGAGAAAACGTCATCTGTGCAGAGAGGCAGTAAAGCAAGATGGAGCACCGGACCACCACGCTACAGTATATACTGTATCTCCCACAACACACTTTTTCCACTTCCACACACACACACACACACACACACACACTGGAGCACACAGTGTCTGTAAGGACAGAGAGAGATAATGCACCGGAATCCGACCTCGCTCCAGCCTTCATAACAGCCACATAGTTTTATTATGCAACATCGATATCGTTCCATCTTTCCACTCAGTGAGTTGGAATAATTGAATTAGTTGTAATATTCTGCAGACGCCCGGGCAGAACTGTCTGTACTGATTCGGGTCGCTGCTCCTTGAATTAACCCTGACCGGACACAGGAACGGGGATTCAAGAATAAGCACAGAGTTGTCTTGGGTCGTTATTATGGCTTTTTTTTTATTTTAGTTGTTTGTATTTCCTTATACACCCTGACCCTGAACAGGCAGGTATTGAGGATGCATGAAGGAAGGCCGTAAATGCGGGGCACAGTAACATACGATCGGGTTAAGGGGTGACCTTCATGTCATATACGATGCTCACTCAGCTACACATGTAAAAGCTCCCATCTGTAGTGCCGCAGGGTTTAAACCATGAGGCACATCGCGGGTCTCACTGGCAAACGTCCTGTCCTTTAAATGGGTAGATCTTATCTTCTTCATTAATTATTTATTTAAAAATGCATTTTTTCTTTCTTTCTATTTTTCTTTCTTTTTCATCTTCTTTGTCTGTCTTCCTTCCTTCTTTCTTTTTTTAAAATGTGTAAAGTATTTTCTTCTTCATTAATTATTTATTTAAAAATGCAGTTCTCTCTTTCTTTCATTCTTTTTTCTCTTTCTTTCTTTCTTAAATGTCTTTTTTCATTAATTAATTATTTTTTATTTCAAATGTCCTTCCTACTTTGTAAAGTTTTTGTAAAAATGCATTTTTTTCATTCTGTATTTTTCTTCTTTTTCTTTCTTTCTTTCTTTCTTTCTTTCTTTCTTTTATGACTTCATCAATTATTTCTTTAAAAATAACTTTCTTTCTTTCTTTCTTTCTTTTAAATGTCTAGTGTCTTTTCTTCATTAATTATTTCTTAAAAGAAAATTCTTTCTTTTTTTAATGTGTAGTGTTTTTTCTTCTGCATTTATTATTTCTTTTTCTGTCTTCCTTCCTTCTTTCTTTTATTAAATGTGTAAAGTATTTTCTTCTTCATTAATTATTTATTTAAAAATGCAGTTCTTTTTTTTCATTCTTTATTTTCTTCTTTTTTCTTTTTTTCTTTCTTTCTTTCTTTCTTTCTTTCTTTCTTTCTTTTATGACTTTCTTTTTTTAATGTGTAGTGTTTTTTCTTCTGCATTTATTATTCCTTTAAAAATCACTCTTTCTTTCAAATGTACTCAAGAACTTTCTTTCTTTCAAATGTCTAATGTCTTTTTTTCATTAATTATTTCTTAAAATAATCTTATTTTTTCTTTTTTTTTTCTTTCCTTTGAAATACAGTTAATTTTCCACACAAAACTAAAAAAAATTTTGCAAGCTTTTTGGTGATAAAAAACATAAAATAACCAGAATAACCAAAGAATAGCGCCCTTTTCTGCATATCTACGTGCATATCTGAGTGCACGTCCACCTTCTCCTTATGTCCATGAGGGTTTCCCTCCAGCTTCTCTGGCTCTGCTACCACTAGATACATTCCTCTTCTTTTTTGGGCTGTTCCCATTAGGGGACGCCACAGTCGACCATTTGTCCCCATCTAACTCTGTCTACCACATCTTTCCTTGTCACTCCGACCTAGTCAGCATCATGTGACTCTGATCTGGTGTTCGAGTGTTTACATTATAATAAGCAGTAAAAGATTGTAATAAAAATAATCCAGTTTTGAGACGTCTGTTCCTGATACGTGAGACTGCCTCGTCTCTCTGAACGCTCTGCACGTGATAGGAAGACCTCGGTGTATCAGTGCAAGGCTGAGATGTGGGAGTGCACACAGGCTGCGGAGGAGCGAGAGCTCGGAGAAAAAGGACAGAAATGTGTACTAGGACAGAACAGAACACCGCAGAACAACGAGTGTGAGGAGAGAACGTCATGCTGCTGCTCTGTATCACATACTGTCTAATGTCTTTCTTTCTGTCTCTCTTTCTTCCTCTTTTTTCTTTTTTAAAATATAATTACTTTCTTTTTCTAATTTGTAATCTTTTTTTTCATCTTCCCTTTCTTCTTTTATTAAAAACACCACATATTTAACGTACGGAAGGAAGGGAGAGAGGAAGGGAGGACATAAAAAATATAAATATATACAAATATAAAAGAAAAAAAGAAAGGAAGGAGGAAAGAAAAAATATTTTAAAGAAAAAAGAAAGTAAAGAAGGAAAGACTACATATTAAAAAAGAAAGAAAGTAATTGTATTTTAAAGAAGAAAAAATGAAGGAAGGATGAAAGAAAGAAAGAAATAATGAAGAAATTAAGGATTAATGAAAAGGAGAAAAAATAAATAGAATTTTTAAAGAAGAAAAAAAATGAAAGAAGGAGACTTCATATTAAAAAAAAGTTGTTGTATTATAAATAAGAGAATGAATTAATAAATAAATGAATGAAGTTAGGAAGGAAAGAAGAAATGAAGGAAGTACTAGTTATTTAAAAAAGAGAAATAGAAAGAAAGAAAGTCGAGAGCAGAGTTTGTCAGTGGCCTCTAGTGTCAGTATGTGGAACTGCAGTCTGTTAATATGTTTTTTAATCTGAGTATTTTATGATAAATTAAGTTTCCTTTCATACATAGTTGTGAAAAAAAAGAATGGGAAACAAAGAAAGTGCATTTTTGAATAAAAGAAAAAAAGGTATGCTACTTTAAAAGAAAGAATGTACAAATAGAAAGAACTTTAATGTAAAGTCCTCCTTTCTTTCTTTCTTTCTTTCCTTCTTGTTTTCCCTCTTTCGCCCGCTCGGCAGTACTGAACGAGTCGGTTCATGTCTCTGACCTCTGATAAGAGCCTCGATGCTATAAATAGCTTCTTCGTGCAGTTTCAGGGAACGCTGAGAACCACCCGGGCCGCCGCTAAAGCCAAAGTCCACATGCGGAGCCGCGATCATCACAATCCCCCTGCATTAGCATGTTAGCATTGGCTAAACCTAAAGCACAATTAATGAGGTGTAGCTGATAGCTTTGTGTACCTGACCGTGTGTGTGTGTTTGATGTTAAAGTGGCACGTGGGTGTGTGCTCGAGCCCGGACACTGTAGATGCGAGCGGGGCGACGGCGCTGCGCCTGTTATTTCAGGATCGGGAACGATGGGGAACAAAAGGTGACAAGGTCGAGTCGATTTATCTCAACCTGGACCAGGCGCTTCCCAGCGCGTAGTGAGTAAATATTTGCTGTGCGAGTAAACACTCTGGATGTTTTGGCTGCCAAAGAGGCACATGGGTAAAAAAAAAAAAAAAAAAAAAAACCCGTCTGGACATTTTTCCTTGGTTTTTGTTCCCCAGACTCAAATTAGCTTTGATGTTTATGTTGAAAGTTCTAAAGCGTTTTTATTTTTACACTCTGATGATGTAACTGGCACCGGCTGGGTTTCGGCTCGAAGGGGCTTTTTTTTTACGCAGCGCTTGTGTTACAGTATATATACATATATTTGTCTTGGGGGAAAAAAGGTGCGAACATCTTGTTCAAGCATCATTAACTTCATCAAGTGTTCTTGGAAACGTGTGTGTGTGTGTGCGTGTGCGTGTGTTTTCACAGAGTTTCATGTGTATTCCAGTATGTCTGTCCTCTGCCCGTACAGCTTGTATATGTAACAGTGGGGTTTTTAATTTTATTTAGATTCCCAGAGTCGTGACACAGTGAACACCAGTCTGATACTGGGCAGCGCTCCAGTTTGCTCTCGGGAACAGACTCGGCACACGTGACATCGCTCCTCTGAGACCGTGTGGAAACATTAGATCACACACTTGGTTTATGTACAATATATTAGCTGCACGAGCCGTGCTGATAATCTGGTGAGATGGTCTGGTCACATGGTCAGAGCTGATACACAGCGAGAGATTCTATTTCCCTTCCTTCCCTTCTTCCTTTCTTGTTTCCTCCCTTTTTCTTTCTTTCTTTCTTTCTTTCTTTCTTTCTTTCTTTCTTTCTTTCCTTTTCTTTCTTTCTTCCTTCCTTTTTCTTTTTTGTTTTCTTTCTTTCTTCCTACCTTTGTCTTCTTTTCTTCCTTTCATTCCTACTTTTCCCTTCCTTCCTTTTTCTTTATTTCTTTTTTCCTTTCTTTCTTTCTTCCTGCATTTTATATTCCTTCCTTCCTTCCTTCCTTCCTTCCTTCCTTTTTCTTTCTTTCTTTCTTTCTTTCTTTTTTCTTTCTTCTTATCCATCCTCCATCTCTGGCGCTGTAATCTTTCTTTCCTTCTTTTTTTCTTTCTTTCTTTCTTTCTTGCTTTCTTCCCTCCTTTATTTGTCTTCCTTTCTTCCTTTCTTTTTTCCTTTCTTCCTTCCTTCCTTACTTCATTTGTCTTTCTTTCTTTCTCTCTTTCTTTCTTTCTTTCTCTTTTTCTTCCTTCCTTTCCATCCTCCCTCCCTCCCCCCCCTGGCTCTGTAGGGTTTACTCTTCAGGCCCATGCCGCTCCCTGTGCTGAGTCGTGTCAGGCCGAACACATCCCACTCCGTTTAGTTGAGCTCGGCTAATAATAACCCTCAGCAGTCTCGCGCGTTCTTAAACAGCTCCTCTCACACTTCATTACTCTGTGATGTGGCACACGTCTTCCAGGATTATAACCTGTTCTTTAAAGATCCGGCTTCTCTGCCTCAATCTCCTTCCTGCTTATTACTTCCTCGACAAAAGCTTACATAACGTCCGTTAGAGCAAGCAGCGCTTAATTAGCATTTCCATTTACAGCAGTACAAAAGAAAAGTCCCGGCTAGTTCCTTCGGGAAGAATGCCTCCGCTTCGGTCCGGGATTAAAAGCACGAAGTCTCAGCGTTTGAACCACACACACTTTAACTTCACTCTTAACCATGTAATTAGCACTGTGCTATGCTATCAGCTAAAACTGGCCCAAGATCCGCGGTAAACATCTTCTGATTCCAACACACTTCTCTCACACACACACCCACACACACACTTCTAATCCAGAGTTAATGAGAAGCTGTTTATTTGCATGCTGTGTGAAAACGAGCGCTTTGGTGAGCAGGTTAACAGCGTGGGAACGTCTCAGTGCACCAGCGGCGTGAACTCATCAATGTTGGAAACGTTGAATCTTTCAGCGCGGTGTGCTTTTGGCTCCCACCAGCACTAAAAGTGTGAAGGTACAAATTCATGAATCATCTTTGTTTAGGAATGCAAAAGATCCTGGATTAACACTTCATCTGTCAGTGCCAGAGCTGGAGGAGACGTCTGGGACGAGCTAATCCCTGATGCTGCGCGCTCGGAAGGTCTCGGTTAATTTCCTACAACAGCAGCTGGTTTATATTAATGGATTCGTGCTAATATGTTATTGCAAAGATTACACGAAGAGATGTGTGATAAACTTATCTTATCTTGTGTTTATTTAACATGGATTCGTTTTTGATTTTCTGTTGGTTCACCACATGATGAGCATGAGGTTGTGTATCTGAACATCACTTTATCGTTTCACCGCAGCTTCATGACTGACATGTGATTTATTTACATCCACTGCTGATGCTTTAATTTAAAGCCTAAATAATTCTTTATTAATTATATATAAAAACTCTATTTATGCCCTTCAAATTTTTTTATTTTTTATTATTACGGTTTATTCCTCATTAATTTACAATCAATTCTTCATTGATTTTTTATTTAATCCCAAATGACTCCCTTCTGATTCACCATTGTTTTAACTTTCACAATTCAATCTTTATTAAATTTGTATTGATTCACAATTTATTCTCACAAATCAAATCTCTATTGATTCAAAACTGATTCTTTTTTCAATCTCTGTTGATTCCCTTGAATCATTATTTGTTCCATTTTTCTGCAGTTGATTCTTTATTGATTCCCTTCTGATTCACCATCCTTTTAAAAAAAAATCACGTTTAACTCATCAACTCATAATTGATTTTTTTTCTACTGATTCATCATTAAATTATCATTGAATCTCTATTGATTTACAATTTCTTCTTTATTAAATCTCTATCGATTCCCTTGTGATTCATCATCCTTTTACAATTTTTTCACCAATGATTCTTTATTAAATTTGTATTCATTCATTCTTAATTCTTTATTGAATATCTAATGATTCTATTCTGACTCACCATCCGTTACCATTGTTTCACATTTCAGATTCATTAATAACTCACAATTGAATCTTTATCGAATCTGTATCGATTCACTATTTTTTAATTGAATCTCTGTTGACTCTCTCCTGATTCACATTCATTTGTGTAGAATTTTTGCCAATTGATTCATGATTTCCATTTATTTATACAGTTTATTCTTTACTGATCCCTTTCTCTATTTTGCGCAGGAATGATTCTTTATTAAATCTGTACTAATTTAACATTAATTGTTTACCGAAACTTTAATGATACGCTTCTGATTCACCATCAATTATCATTGTTTGACAGTTGATTCATCAACAAACAATTAAAGCTTTATTGAATCTGTACTGATTCATAATTGATTCTTTATTACAGTTTTTGATTCATCACTGATTAATGATTGATTATTTATTGAATCTGTAGTAATTCTTTTCTGATTCACAATCCTTTTACAAATTGTCCACTAATGATTCTTTATTAAATCTGTATTAATTCACTATTTATTCTTTATCAAATCTCTGATGATTCCGTTCTGTTTTACCATCATTTTACTATTGTTTCACTGTTAATTCATCATCAACTCATAATTGAATTTTCATCAAATCTGTATGGATCCACACATTTTATTTGCCTTTTTTTTCACAATTGATTCAATACTGATTTATGTTTGATTCTTTATCAGATTATACATCTTCCTTCTGATCCTTTTGATTTACCATCTTTTTTTTTTACATCTACATTAATTCATCATTAATTCTTTAACGAATTGCTAAAGAATCATTTAAAACTGTTTCACAGTCGATTCATCAACTCTCAACTGAATCCTTATTTAACCTGAATCAATTCACGATTGATTCTTTACCGACTCTCTATTGATTCACCATTAAATCTAAATAGATTTTTTTTCTAACAACTAATTCACAATTGGCTCATTATTAAATCTTTATTAATCCACTGTTGATACGTCTCTTGATCTTTTATACGTGATCTTTTTTTTTCACAGTTGACTCCTTATTAATTCATGATTGATTCTTTATTGAATCTCTGTTGATTGAACTAATTCACTATCGATAGATTGCTGATTTATAATGAATTCTTGATTGCATCTCGGTCGATTCTCCACTGACTCACCACTGAATCTCTATTGCCTCAGCCGTGCTTTACCCCTGAATCATCATCGACTCTTGCCTCATGCGAGGAGCCTAAGAAAGTGTGTAACAGCTTTTGTTGTTCCAGCACACATGCTCTCTCTGCAGTGCATACGTTACATTGACGTGAAGCAGTATACGTTGTCCATAAGACGCGTCTGATCTGACGTCCGTGGACTGCTCGCTCCGTCTCTCCAAGGCCACAGAGACACGGCGCCCTTTGCTCCTTGTGTGTCTCCTGTGTGTGTGTGTGTGTGTGTGTGTGTCTGTGTGTGTGTGTGTGTGTCCTGGTTGCTATAGCAGAGTCTTTGCCAATATAGATCTGGCAGAATAGATGGAGGCAGGTGGAGGTCTGCTGAGTGTACAGCGATGTCACTGATGCTCCGTCTGCACTGTGTGTGTGTGTGTGTGTGTGTGTGTGTGTGTGTGTGTGTGTGTAGATGTGTGAGGACCAGTTACCGTAAGGTAGAGAGACCTTTTACCACTCTGTTGTCATGGTCTCGGTATTTGTGGATGCCAAACACATGGAGAAGTGGTAGCAGGGATTGGATCTGTTTATGTGTGTGTGTTTGCGGGACATCTCGTGTGTTTTCGTGCTCAGCGGTGAGACAACATTTTCCTACGTGGCGTTTTACGGGTGAGCGTCTCATGCGTCTCTTTACTGTCAGGGACGAACAATGTCCATTAAACGCCTGCTGGACGTTGTGTAGTGTGAGCAGAGTCACGATCTGATCTACAGAGCGGAAACATACTGTACATTTACATCACATTTACATTTACATCACATTTACATTTACATTTACACTTACAATACATTTACATTTACATTTACATTACATTTACATTTAGATACAGACACAATCTGGACACAAGTGGTCACTCGGCAAACAGATTTACATGGTACAGGCCTGGGGTTCCTTTATCACTAATTTCTTTCATTCTTTCTCATTTTCTTTATTTCTTTGCTATAATTCCTTTTTTTCTTGGTATCCTTCCTTCTTTTCATTCTTCCTTGTGTTTATTTCTTTCTTTCAATTCCCTTATTCTTTCTTATTGTCCTTCCTTCCTTCTCATCCTAGTAGCTCTTTCTTTTTATGCTTTAATTACTTTTTCTTTTTTTAGTATCCTTCCCTTGTTCCTTTCTTCCTTCTCTTCCTAGTGTCTTACTTTCTTTTTTCTTTCTTTTTTACCTTTGCTATAATTCCATTTTTTCTTTCCTAGTATCCTTCCTTTCCTTTATTTTTTTGTCTCTTCCTAGTGTCTTTTCCTTTCTTTCTTTCTTTCTTTCTTTCTTTGATACAAATAATTTTTCTTTTTTAGTATCTTTCCTTCGTTCCTTTCTTCCTTCTCTTCCTCATTTTCGTTCTTTCGTTCTTTCTTTGCTTTAATTACTTTTTCGTTCATAGTATCCTTCCTTCTTTCTTTTCTTCCATCTCTTCTCCATGTCTCTTTCTTTCTTTCTCTCCTGTTTTCGTTCTTTGCTTTAATTACGTATTCTGTCTTAATATCCTTGCTTCATTCCTTTCTTCCTTGTCTTTCTTTCTTTAAATTCTCAACTTATTCTTTCTTCGTATCCTTCATTCCTTCTCTTCTCAGTAGCTCTTTCTTTCTTTCTTTCTTTCTTTCTATCTATCTATCTATCTATGCTTCAATTCCTTTTTTTCTTTTTTCATAGTCTTCTTTTCTTTACTTCTTTCCTCTCTTACTCTCTATATTCCCCTAATGCTATATTTAAGTAGTTAAACACAGATTGGTTGTAAAATAATAAACAGTAAACACACGTGTCTGACCTTCATCACCCCTCACTGCACTGAACCCTAGCCTAGAACCTCTCTCTCTCTCTCTCTCTCTCTCTCTCTCTCTGGTGTTATTGATAGAGTGGAAGCAGTAAAGGGGCTTCTCAGAGACCAGAGCGCGACCTTCACCCTGACCTTCACCCTGACCTTCCTGTTCCTATCTCCCTCTGTGTCCTGCTTTAACCCTGAAGCCTTGTCTCCGTGTCCTGGTCCGTCAGGTCCGTTACTCTCACAGGGAGATGAATGTTTCAGTAAAACTATCCGTCCAGCATCGCGGGGAACGTGTGTGAAAAAAGCTGACGGCTTAGAGCTGTAACGAATGCCTCAGAATGCCGAGTCGAGTCGAGTCGAGTCGAGTCAGTCAGGATGCACACTGCTGCTCGGGAATCCTGGTGCTGAAGGGAGCATTGTAGCTTTAAATATGACATGTGGAAGCTTATATTTCTTTAAATTAAGGAAAAGTTTCAAGCTTTTAAAATTAAGTATGTTTCCATGACACACCGTTAAAGAATTTTATTATGCAGTTTGTAAATAAAGAAAATGTTTACAGAAACGGCTGGAAGTGCACAGCTGGAATCCGCATTAAACTCCTTTACCCAGAATGCATCACAGCCTACAACATGGATACGATTCCCAAACCTGCGACGTGCACGCTTACGTCTCTTCTGGCGGAAAAAAAGTAAAAAATAAAAAAAATTCATAATTTTATCGACACAAAAACATCAAGTTAAACATAAGTATTTTTACGTAATTTAAAAACGGACAGCCATTAGCATTTACATCATGGGGGAAAAAAGAATTTTTACACCTTCACTCACCAGAAAACTCATCACAAGTCCCGGTTTGATTCGAACGACCCTTGTATCTCATAAATGTGACTCAATATTTTATTATCATTTATGTAATAATAATAATAAAAAAATATTTTTGGTCAATATATATATATATATATATCACAACAAAAAATATATTTTATTTATTTATAAATAATACAAATATATGTAATAATAATAACAACTGATTTTGACTTAATATTAAAAAAAAATCCCCCCACACACCCTAATTGTAATTAAATGTTATTTTTACTTTTTTTACATTTTTAATAATAATAATAATAATAATAATAATATAAAAATATATAGCTATATAAAGATATCCACTAAGTGTCAAAACAGCATGAGAATGCAAACAGTCGCCAAGAAATCCATCTTTAGCACACTCCACATTCTCGGATGGAAAATACTTTCTTTAAATAGACCAAAAATATTATTAACATGTGCAAACAGGATTCCCTGTCCTTCCTGTTGGCAGATAGTAGCGCCCTTTATCTCTGCTTTACTGTTGGTCTGTTGTTGTGATGGAATACTGCTGACTAAATATACTCCGTCTTATCTCGGAATAGAAGTGAAACCCGGAACCGTGGGCAAGACTGAGACCTGCTTCGCCCGCGCAGGCCTGCCCTCTCACAGGCTTATCCCGTCCTTCCTGCCCTTCCTTTCCTTTACTGCTTCTCTACATCCGATAATACTTTCGACATCCACGGAACCTGAAATGGCCCCGATGCTGACGCTTTGCTCGGGAATGCGTTCCCCCCCGGCCGAGCGGATCGGTGTTTGAGAATTGAAGAGGAAGCATGGATATGATCGTGGCCCGAATTCGGCATTGTTAACAAACATCCCAAACCACAGGAAGAGCCGTGAACCCAACAGGAAGCAGACGCGTCCTGCTGCAGCAGACACCAATAATAACAGCAGGAAAATGAGCATAATGCAAACACACACACACACACACACACACACACACAGGCTCGTGCATTCTCTATTGTTGAACCTTCATCCCTCTGGTATTTAACGGTCGTTGAGTAAGCAATTGCTCATGGCTATTGAGTATCCGGCTGTGTGTGTGTGTGTGTGTGTGTGTGTGAATGACAATTTAGGTTGGTAAACAATGCAGCAGTCAGAGGAAGTAGTCAATACAGTTATGTAGCTGTAAATGATGTTATTCTGTTATATTCAGGTTTAGAATGAATTAGAATTTAACTGAGTTTTATTTATATATTTATTTTTATTTATTATTTATAATGTTAAGATGAAGAATTCTCAAATAGAAAGTATGAAGTAAGTACAAATGTAAAACAAATACAAAGTAATTAAGCTTTACCATTACACACACACACACACACACACACCCCACACACACACACATTTTTTTTTTGTTCATAATAAATTTTGACCCTATACTGAGTTTGTTGCTATTACATGACTGTGACCACTAGGGGGAGCCGGAGAGTTTAGCCTAGCATGTGCTTGGTCTGAGCAAGGTCAAGACAATTCAGCCAAATGGAAAGTGCTGTCTGCTGTCTTCCACATACATCAAATGACTACACAGATTCACTTACACACGTTTCTTTTAACACGCGGTGCTTTCGTGCTTTTTAATCACGTATTTCAGAATGTCATGATGAAATCTTTTGTAAAAACACCCCCAGGAAGTCTTAAATCGCTCATCATTACCATCAGCTGTTCATTAACAGGTTTAACCTTGGCAGCCGTCCTACAGATATGTTTATTCAGATCCAACATTGATTTCCTTGTCATCGTCGATCCTACCAGCGCCAGCTTGCGTGCTTTTCCTGCACCACCCATTATTTAAAAAAATTATTATTATAAAAGTGGATCGCTCTATTGTGAGACGTTTTACCCTCGGGAGAAGGAGGTCACGTCCTGCCTCCTGCTCTCACACACACTCGGTACAATGCGAGGAAACCGAGACCCAAACATTCACAACGTCTCGGAGAAGTCGCTCGGGAGCGCGTATTGTGGTGAGGTAGGAACGAGAAGGTTTGGGGAGGACGTGTGATGCAAAAGAGCCGGAAAACCAGGAAGGTAATTAACAGAGTCGCCTTCTGTAACAGGAAGTAGCAACAACACTTAGTTAAAGGTTGAGCTGTCAAGAATATGAAGTATTGAAGAGTGTGTTGCAAGGAGGCTCGGCACGAACCAGGAATATTATTTCAACTTGGAGTTGATTATTTTCCCATAACTGCGTGGCACTGAGTGTGCTCTCAAACACGACAATGTATGATGATTGATTTTCCTGCACAGTAATACACAAATATAACTTATAGATTTGATATTTAATGTCGCGGAATGTCCAGAAAGGACGTCAGTTCTTTTTTTTTTGTCTAATTTGTTAGTGTAAAATTATTGTTCTAATTATTGCTAAATTATCTGCCAAAAATACACAAAATTTACACTTAAAAATCTGTCAAATCAAATAAATGTCAGATAAAAAAAATTAGGTAATTTTAAGCTAGATTTCATCTTAACTTCAGATAAATGTAACTAGATTTACAATATTTTTACTTATTGAACAAATCTTCCGCCATACACAATGTGTTTCTAATTCCTTTCTACTGCATACAAGTACTAATAAATTATAAACTTTTTTTTTTTCAATTATGCATGAAGCTAAAAAGACGTGAACAATATGAAGCGATGTTATGGCTAATAAGGTTATGGTATTAGTGCCGGCAAGAATTCTTTGACCCCTGGGTATTTCCACAAAATATTAAAGAATCTGTGATTGCATTCTTGTAAAAATATCGCCGATTAAAAAAAAACAGGCATTATTCTATTATTGTCTTGTTTTCGTGTTCCTTAACCGAATCTTGTGCTCTTATTCGCCAAGTCTCGCTGTTCAGTGACCCCCCGCTGTCTCTGTCTCACATTTACAGAAGTTATCATGCAGGACTCTGGGAAAATCATTGGCTGACATTTCCCCTGACGCACAGGAGCTCTCGCACCCAAATAACCCGAATGTTAAAAATGTAAAGCATGCGTTCGGTACCAGATCGGATTGTTTCAAGGGATTAGCGTAAAGCATGCAGATCATTCATCTATCTGACACGGGATCACTTGGAGAGCTCAGGGTGTCTCCACAGCCAGGGTTTATATGTGTGCTCTTGTTGTTGTGAAGGTGTTTTCTGAGAAAACCTACGGGGAAAGCCTGTGAGGAATGGAGTAACTGCATCAGCGTTCATCGTGTTGGGCTTTATTTAGGGCGGAGCAGCACTGGGTATTGTCTCGAATCCTACAGCATGTGTTGTCTGACCTTTCTCAATCCCTTGCTTGTTTACTGGTCGAACACACGTACTGTATGGGTTCATCTTAATCTGTTGTATACTACAACCTCCTGTTAAGCATGTTAAGGTCTCTGAATGCGTGAAGTTTGCATGTTTTCCTGGTGCTTGGTGGGTTTCTTCTTGGTACTCCAGTTTCTTCTTATAGTCCAAAGACATGCTGATTAAGCTAATTGGCCTTTCTCAAGTGCCCATAGTGTGTGAATGAATGTGTCAGTGTGTGCATGCTTGTGCAATGGGCTGGCACCAGGGTGGTCCAGGGTGTAACCTGCCTATTGCCCGAGTCCCCTGGTCTAGTCTTTAGGCCCCCTGGCTACTGCTCCCCATGAAGAACTACCTTTATAAGGTACTACTCTTTCTCCTCAGTACTAAAAAAATGGTGGACAGGGCACGCCCACAAGTGACCACCTTAGCAGTTGCTTAACAGCCACAAGAGAAAACAATATGTTACAAACCCTTTAAAATTGTTTACAGTTGTTTTCCTGTCAGAAAACTGAGTTACAAATTCTTCTTGAAAACTGGTGCTAGCATAGTTGTTAATATAGCGACCCTCGTAAAAATTGGCTTTGTTTTTAATGGCAATGTTAGCTGCAAGCAGCGATAGCAGCAATGCTAGAAACAATAATAGTGGGAATGTTAGCATTAGTGGCAGTGATAGTGGGAATGCTAATGCCAGCAATTGCAGCAGTGATAGTGGGAATGCTAGCATTAGTGGCAGTGACAGTGGGAATGTTAGTTCTAGTGACAGTGATAAAGGAAATGCTAGCATTAGCAGCAGTGATAGTGGGAATGCTAATGCTAGCATTAGTGGCAGTGATAGTGGGAATGCTTTAGCAGCAGTGTTAGTAGGAATGCTAGTGCTAGCAGCAATACTACTGGGAATGCTAGCATTAGCGGCAGTGATAGTGGGAATGCTAGCATTGGTGGCAGTGATAGTGGGAATGCTAGCGCTAGCAGCAGTAATAGTGGGAATCCTAGCATTAGCAGCAGTGATAGTGGGAATGTTAGCGCTAGCAGCAGTGATAGTGGGAATCCTAGCATTAGCAGCAGTGATAGTGGGAATGTTAGTTTTAGCGACAGTTATAGTGGGACTGTTGGTTCTAGGGACAGTGATAGTGGGAATGCTAGCATTAGCGGCAGTGATAGTGGGAATGCTAGCATTAGCGGCAGTGTTAGTAGGAATGCTAGCACTAGCAGCAGTGATAGTGGGAATCCTAGCATTAGCAGCAGTGATAGTAGGAATGCTAGCATTAGGGGCAATGATAGTGGAAATGTTAGTTCTAGCGACAGTGACAGTGGGAATCCTAGCATTAGCGGCAGTGTTAGTAGGAATTCTAGCGTTAGCAGCAATGCTAGTGGGAATGCTAGCAGCAAAATGGGAGAAACTACTGAAAAACAGTGCAGCTAGCTTGTGAGTTTTCCCACCTTACTCGCTCAGCGTGCCCCATTTTCTTTTCTGACGAGGTTCTTTTTCGTTTGAACAGTCCTTATTGTCTCTTTAACATTCAGACATTTTATTTCGTGGTTTCTCTGTGATCTCTGTGTGTGTGTGTGTGTGTGTTGTCAAAATGAGCTAATTTCTGTAGAGCCAGTGCTGTGTGATGCGTGTCAGGAGACTGAGTAAAATAGAGCTTTATTATCTTGTCCTTGCAGTTTCACCCCAGATGGATTATTTGACGGTATAAAGGTGCGTGGTTCATCGGGTTTTGTTTTGGATTGTTTTTGTTTGCGTGACACGCGCGTGAACCTGAATCAGAAACATCTGGCAGGCTGCGATACGAATAACAAGAATTTTGGAACGTTAAAACGCTATCGCTTAATGCCTTTAATCGTTTAAAGGAATAAAAGATGACAGGATGCGCTGGTATAAAATATTAATCAGTGGCCGTGTGGATTGATGTGGCCTAAAGGTGATTATTTTCCTGTAAAAGTGCATATCGAAGTGTTTTATTACTAAGTACTGAAAAAGGTACATTTTGCTAGTGCCTAATGTTGTTCTTAAATTTAAAAAGCTAAATATCTGAATATACTATTATTCTATACTATATAGAATATTTATATCTGTTCTAAGTTACATGTTGAACATAAGCCTTTTTGTTTTTTCCTGCCTGAAAAATGAAGCTTGCCATGGTAACGACAAACCGTAAAACTACAAAAACTTAAAATCTATCAACAATTTTCACATAACAGTTTTTTTTCCCTTTTTCAGTATATTTATGTTGAGTAAAGTCCTTGTATAAGTTTCCTGCAAAACGATATTTCTTAGCAAGTGAAATATTCTTGAATCTAGCCAAACCTATCTATACAGTAGTTTCTTAAAATAAGATTCCAACATACTGAACATATGTTTAATAAGTTTATTTCTCATTAATGTTACCAAAATTACTAAATATCGCGTTCTTTTGGCAGATAATTTTGCTTCTTTTAAGAAATACATTTGTAAAAACTAGCGAAATGATCTGCTAAAAAAAACAAGACGTATTTCTGTCGCCTTGCACCTCCAGGGTCCGGGTTTGACTCCAACCTCGGGTCTGTGTTCATGGGGTTTGCATGTTCTCCCTGTGCTTGGTGGGTTTCCTTCGGGTACTCGGTTTCCTCATACAGTCCAAAGACATGAACACATAGTTCCTAAATTGCCTGTAGTGTGTGAATGAGCGGGGTATGTCTGTGCCATGAGATAGATTGGCACCCAGTGCAGTGTATACTCCGCCTTGTGTCCTATGTCTCCTGGGACAGGCTCCCCATGACCCGGTATACAGGATAAAGTGGTATAGACAATAATGATGATTTTTGCCTGAAATTTTAATACCATTTAACTAGAAACAAGCTTAACAGTCTTAGATCAGGTTTGGTGTAAAATATTTCACTTAGCTAAGATGCGAAAAAAAATTTCCCAGTTGCAGAAATGAGATTTTTAATTGAAGGAAAAATAAATAAATAAATAAGTGAATAATAATAATAATAATAATAATAATAAAAGAGAATCAACAATTCAGCAGGTATTTAAAAGCCTTCTCAGTATTGTCGTGCGTAATTTATTCCCACTTCAGGATACACTATTGTGTCTGTATTCGACAGAACTCCCACACACCACAGAGCCACTGTTGCTGGGAAATCTTTTATCCAGGTAAGAAGCGCCTGACGATGTCCGTAAATGACGTCCCCTTTTCATGGCCGTGAGTCACATGTGAGCGACGCACGTTTTAAGCTAATCCGCCGTACAACTCCGACCTCCCAGCAGCGCGGCCACGGTTTACATTTTTCTGAAGCTTGTAAACGACCTGTTTAGGGAAATGCTAGTAAATAGCTGCCTTCGTGTTGACCGCAGATGCGTCTGACGAACAGCTGGACGCCGTTAAGGCCGCCTGTCCGAGCACGCTGCTGACAGCTTTATGTCCTGATGAACTTCCTCCTGAGTGTGTTTGTGTTTGCATTTGGGGTTCGCCAGAGAAGACCTGTCCCAAGTCTTGTTGTGTCCCAGGACATTATAAACACACACACAGGAGAGTGCGCAGCTATGGAGATTAATCTGAATGCTCGCCTTAATGGGAGAATAAACATGTGCGGCGGTCCAGGGATGTTATGACTGCTTATAAAGGAGCTTATGTAGTATTGAATTCCACAAATTAGTAAAAAAGATTTAGAATAATCAACCTGGTTGGCTCTGCCAGGAGGGTAAGACGTCACTTACATACACATATACATGTCTATCCATCCATCTAGGCTAGGACCCTCTGTAGTCCAACTAAGGACCGTGGAGGCCAATGATGATCATCATGTTCAACAGTATATATACCTATAAACCATAGCAAGCACAAATATCTCAAATGAATCTAATATTTCTTTATGAAACATTATTAAAAAAAAAAGAGATATATATTATTCAGGCTATTTTTAGATCTTGTTTGACATTTCAGGCTAGAAACTTATATTTAAAAAATATTTTGCACAACATCACCTAACAGATGATTAAAATTAATTCATATATATTTTTTATATTTACTAAAATTAACATACATCACTTTGTATTAATGGTTAAATTAAAGCAAAAGCAACATTTTGCAACAGCTTATTTTCTGCGTTTACATAAAAAAATAATTGTTGTAAAGTTAAAGGACCCCTATAAAGGATGTAGTGTGGTGTGGCTCAGTGTGTTAAGACTCTACACTCCAAGGTAGGTCTAAGGCATTCTTCATCAGATGAGTTCCCCCCTTTTGGAGCACAGCAGAGCTGAGAAACAATATGGAGGAGGGGCTCTTCTTTAATGATGTCACAATAGGAGGAAAATCGAACTGGCTTGTTTAAACCACTGGGAATTAAAAAATAGAAAAAAGAATAAGAATCATTAACACATGACATAACATGAGAAGTTATGTTAAAAACTTTGCATAATAGATGTCCTTTAAAGAAGCATTAATGGAAGTAAAAATAAATAAGGGTCCAAGCTCCAGGACATGTGTGTCATCACTGTGAATCCTCGTTAAAGCTTAAAGACAGGACAGCTCTTGATGTTCTAAAGTACTTCCTCCTGAGTATTTGTGTTTGGTGTGCCAGAGACGACCCGTCACGTCTTGCATGGACATTGTAAACGGACAACTTAACTAGACTAAACTGCATGCGTTTCCAGTGGAATAAACATCTGAGTGTCATTTTCATCCCAGTATGTTTTTTTTTTTATTTTATTCTGGAAGAAAATATATGGAGAAAAGTTCAGGACAGCCGCATGTGTAATGCAGAGAGATTTCCCTCTGCACCCTATTGGCAGTGCTGCTGATGCTGTGCTTGGAACGCGTTCCCTCTGGGGGTTTTCTGTTTTTACATTGGTCACTTTGGTTCTCATGTTCCCGGGCTCTAAGATTAGCCACTTTATTTTCATACCACTTTTGACCCTGGTGGGATTTCGGGTCTCGGCCGTTCTCAGGTTTCTGCTCCACTGAAAAGTGAGGTCTCATGGCATTGCGGTTTGGCACATTACAATAGCTGCTCTGACTAAAAGAGAACCGGCCCTGATGTGGTCGAGGGCAAGACAACGCCGCATAACCACTGCGTACAGGAGCTGAATCAAGTCGGTGGTGTTAATGGGTGTTTAGAACAAAAAAGCACTGATAAGAGCTGTATCATATGACATGCTGCCAGGGCTTTCGGGAAACTTCTTTTTTTTAAATTATTATTATAATTTTTTTTATAAAAACAATTTGAAACATCTGGCCTGTTGTGCCATTCTGAAGTAATCCGATACGGTGAGATCAAGTCAAACCGGGACTTTTAATAATGCTTGGATACCGTCAAGGTAGAACATTTTCTCAGTACGCCAGAATCATGATCCTGGCCTCCCAGGAAGTCCTTTAATGTCCCCAAACATGTGAAAATGTCCTGGAGCGAGGTCAGGACTGTACAGGGATGTGTGCAAGTGGTGTTCGGTAAATGATTACGAGTACAGGTCCCACAGACAGAGGTGGCCCTTTCTTACACAAGTTGCTGACATTCGTTAAATTTTCAATGGTTTTTAACAAACTCGCTAAATGTTCACACGAACGACTGCCGGGGGCTTTGAGCCACCTCGGCCGGGATCATCATTCACAGACATACAGCCTTCTTTAAAAAAGTTTGCACTGTTAAAATGTTTTACTGCGGCTAAGAGTCTCATCACCGTACTGTGCTTGAAGTCTTCTGTACATCTCAATCGCTTTTACACCTTCATTCATTATTAGTTTCATCCTAAGTCCCAGCTTGACCTGAACGCCATTTGTCTAATAGGCTTTACAGCAAGCCTGCACAAGTTGGAGTCTGCCTGGACTTATAAATCTTTTATAGGTGGAATCTTAATTTGAATGCTGTCTTAGTTTTTTTCATGAAAAAAAGGAGGTTTTACGATATGCAAAGAAAAAACATTGTTTATATTTCTGTGTATTACAGAAATCAAAGTATTCTTTTATTGCACTTATTTACCTATCCGTGTAATGCATATAAACCCTTGGAGAAGGGTGCCAATAATTCTGTAAGGCAAACAAAAGTGTAGTCTATGTGCAGTGTCAGATCACCAAGTGTCCACTTCACCCTTGTGCACTTCCATGCTTGAAGAGCACTCCAGGATTTTGGCATTCATTTCATCTCTCTCTCTCTCTCCCTCTCTCTCTCTTTCTCTCTCTCTCTCTATTGTTGTACATTATTCTGATCTACAGCCTCAGTGCTTACACGGATAACTCTGGACGCATGCTATGTTACGCATGATCTGTTTTCTTCCACACTCACTCATCCTTGAGCATAATTAAGCTTGACCCAGTGCGTCTTGAGAACACTGTGTACGCCACCGACACTTTATGAGGTGTTTAAGAGGAATTGGGGGAGGTGAAAATTCAAACGCTTTCCGGAAATATCGTACGTCTAGCTTTGCTGGACGCACGATACCTGGATACATTACAGTATATAGTTAACCGTTGTATACGAGCACTGCAGGTCTGGTTTCGAGTGCATTAAAGCAGTGACTCATAGTGTGTTCTTTCAAATACAGACCTGATGTTTTGGACTTTTTCCAAAGCAACTTTTTTGCAGCTCAGTTGACGTAGGTTAGTTGTTTTTATTACATGTGTCTTGCATTTGAAAATAATAAAATAAAAAAAATAATAAAAAGTCTCAAGTGGATTTTTATTGCTTTTGTGTTTAACTATATGCAGCTGGTACAGTACACAGTGTTCCCGAACCAGTGTTCTTCCAGGACCACCACGCTGTATAAAACTACACATAACTAAATTATACTAAAACAGGAGATGGGATTCTGGATTTGAAATGCTGATGTGGGTGTATGTTGTATTAATACAAAGTTCAATGCGGGTAAATACTTATGCAATGCATTGGACAGTTTTTGATGGCATAGGGGTGCCAATATTAAAACCTTTATTCATCTTTATTTTATTCCTTTTCCAGATGTAAAGTTTCAGTGTTTATTTAAATGAGCTACTGCTGAGCCACACCCCTTCAGAGAACAGCAGAGCTGAGAAACAAGCCAGTTGGGTGGGGTTGGGGGGCGGTGCTCTTCTTATATGAGGTCACAATAGGAGAAAAATCTAATTGGCATTTTTTAAGACCCAGGAAATACAAAAAAAATAATAAGAAGGAAATTCCCCATGTTTTTCCACGATGGTGTATAAAACAACAAAAGACAACACGTAACTAAATTATACTCGAACAGGAAATTGGATTCTGGATTGAAATGTTGAATTCATTTATTGTGGCCATATGTTGTATTAAAAAAATAATAGGAATAATTTCCACTAACTATGTGACTCCTGATGACGTTTCACATCCAGTTTGTAACATTACAAAACACGGATAAGTTCAATGGGGGTAAATACTTTTGCAAGTCACTGTACTGTATGTCGACAGCATACAATATTGGATACAAGGGTGCCAATATTAAAAGGAGAGATTCTCAAATATGCTAAGAAAGTTTAAATTGATTAAGAAGAAGTGAAATATTGGCTATAGAAGTGAAAGGTGAATTCAAGGTCAAGAGCACATCATACATTGTGTGCAAAAGTATGCACACCCATGAGTTTCCGAAACCGAAATAGTTTATTCCCCTTATTTTTCGGGTGGGTGTATCCTGTGCGAATACACGAAGCCCAGCACAATTCACAACCAGAAAAGTATTTGAAATGCTGGGACCGGGTCTGAAGAAAGCAGTTTACGATATGTGACTGGCTGAGTTAGAATTAATGTGTCAAAAACGTTATAAGAGGTATTAGAGGGGTGCTAATATTAAAAGGATCCCAAAGGTGGTCGGAACTTTTGGAAGATTAGTTCCTCATGGCCTTGCACCATCAGGGTTGAGGGTTCGAGTCCCTGCTCAGGTCTGTGTGCATGTTGTTCCACCCGAAGACATTTGGGGTTTCCAAATTTCCCTTAGTATGTGAGTCAGTGTGTTATTGTGCCCCGCAATAGCTGGGTGCCCCTTGGATACTCTCCAGGCCTCTTGCAAGCCTGTACAGGGATCAGAGAATGAGTGAATAAGAACCCGAGCCTAAAATCCTGGAAAATCTTGAACATATAAACTCAACAAGAAAAGTTTACAAGCCCTGGTGTTAAGAACATGAGCAACAAGCAATGGGCGCTACTGGGGTGCCAGTATTAACAGCATTTAAAAGAGTCAGGAAACAGAAATGGTGGACATAGAAGTTCTGAGTCAGAAATGAATTAGAGATCATTTTTGAGACAATTAGCTTATTTTAAGTTGGTTTAAGAATTGAGGGCCAGTTTTGTTCTATTCTTCTCGTCATGAATTCAAAACTTCAAAAATTTAACTTGGTGAAATCCAAATAAGAGTAGAATCCGTGTTTATCCGTCTGTGCCAGGAATGGTGGAACTTGTTGTCCTGGCACAGTGTGAGAGCTCAGCTCCATGTAAGGCCATATCAGGATCAAGACGTAAGGTCACTTCCCAACACAATGGGGCATTCTTTAACAAACACATTACCCGGAACAGCCACAGCCCACCCCCCGCTCTCCAGCCCGGGAGAGTCTCAGACCGATTACTGCCTCCCCACCTCCCACACTGAACCCCCCCTCCTTTTCTTCCTCCACGGTCCACTTATCCAATCAGGAGCCTCCAAAGACAGGAAGGTAACTTGACTCCAAGGTCCAAGCCCAAGGCTTTAATCTTGGCCACAGTTTGAGGCTGGTAGAAGGATTCCCGCTGAGGTTCCTTCCTCATCAAAAACACACTCTGGGACTATACCAGAAGATTATATTTGCTGGGCCAACACACACCACACACATATACACACACACACCTAATCTGGTTCATGGTGCATTGCACAGTCTCCAGAACTCTGGCTCTTGAGGATTTAGCCGCACAGTCTGGTTTCTACATGCTCAATGGCAGCCTGGATGGATGATGCCTACTCATGTTCTTTCGCTCTCCCTGCAGCTCAGCGCCGGATCAGAGTGCAGCTGTGACGTCAGCCCTGACGGAACCAAGAAGAAGAAGTCCAAAAACCTGTAAGTCCCCTTAAGAGTATCTTTAACAATGCTATTACTCTGGAGTACTGCAGAGTTCCTGTGCTAGGCCAGTTGACACAAAAGCTGGCAAACATTGATTTTCTTCTGTTACCTGATGTTCCTAGAGGGGTTTCAGGCAGCATTGTGGTTCCTCACACTATCGTATGCTAAATACGCAATTGAGAACTTTGAAATTCGAGCGGCTTTTCTTCTATTCTGCAGCCCGGGTTGGGGGAAAAGTCAATCACTGGGACATTTTATTCACAGGACCGTGTAATGTGAAACTTTTTCTTTGTGTGTACAATGGCAGCTCTTCTGAAACTTCATTTAAAGCAGTGATTTCCTGTTATATGTGTAGTTATATTTAAATAATATATATATGTAAATAATACAAAAGCATCACCTTATATAGCATAACCAAATATAAGAATATGAAACTTATTTCAGGCCCAATGTTACTAAAATTGCAGGCGAAAAAATTTCAGTTAGCAGAGAATTTTGCCAGATTTTAGGAATTAATTGCTCTTTATCTGTTTATAGAATAAGACAATTTTGCGTGCAATTTTAGTTAATTTTCACTAAATAAGATCAATAATCTCATATTTTTTTTAAGCATCCATCTAGGAACCTCTGTAGTCCACCTAGGAACCATGCAGGCCGATTGTATTGTATTTATTCCCATTTGGTACGACCGTGGTAGGACCTCCAGTCAACATTGTGGTTGAGAAACCCAGATATTTGGGTACGCCAATTAGATTCATCTGCATGTCTTTGGACTGTGAGAGAAAACCGGAGTACCTGAAAGAAACCCACCAAGCATGGGGAGAAGTGCCAACCACTACGCCACTGTGCCCACATCACATATTTGGTTTGTTGTAATCTTTAAAGAATTATAGATACTGTAGGTTTGGCTAAATTCAAACATATTTCACTTGCTAAGATGCTAGGATGGTAACATTTACTTGCAGTGCATCATGCCCTGGTGCCATGATCAGAGGTTAGTCTAATACAAGTTTCCCATCTAGGAACTGTTCTGTTAGTCCACATTGGTAGTAGAGATACTTGATGATTCCACCATCAATATGCAACAGATATTTTTTAATATAACATAATGTTGTTTTATAAAGCTAAATAAGAAAGCCCTGGGAAAACAGGAAGTGCTTTGTGTTTTAGTGTTTTGGCTATAATGAATTATTTATTGCTCTATTTATTCACATGGATGAAAAACTGAAAATGGTTACACAATACATACCATAGGAATGAACGATTAAAATGAATGAAACTTTGCAAAACTTATCTGGCAGATGTCGGCTTTATTTGCGCCTGTTGTTTTTTCCCCTCCAGAACAAGTGACGTGTTTAAATATGATGTCTGTTCCTTGCTGGTTTGTGCTATATTTGCATTATTCCCATGAAAAGCTAGTCAAATTCCTAGAAGGCATTGAAATGATGAACGAGGTGATGAGAGTGATGCTGTTGATGCTGGTATTAGGGTATTAGGTATTAGGGCCAGGTGAACAGATGAAGAGAGACAAGGTGGCACAGACTGAATGACTAAAGCGCTGCCGCATCACTCTCCTAAACTAGAGGGCTGAATCCCACTTGTATTGCAAAAGAGAGGGACATGAAAAAAGTTCAGTTGACATGAAACCAATCCTGAAAACCGATTGGATCCAATCAGTACGTTTACACAACGTTCAGTCCAAACTAAACTTTCCAACTAAATTTAAACATGTCAGTCCACCAAAAATCGCACTAAATCGAACTTAAAAAAAGTCGGCTATAAGTCGAGGTACTCCTGCACGTATACCTCGATCGGACCCAGGCGTCCTGCACCTGCTCTGCAATTCCCGTCCTCGGCTTTGACCCAGAAATCGCACAAAATGTGTGACAGCAAAAGAAGCCGCTAACTATACGGCGGAGTTGTTTGCCTTTGGATAACAGTACCACATTCGTATAGCAGGATAACTACATGGAACATCTTTGCATGTTATTTGTACAAAAAGTAAAGTGTACAGCATGTGCGAATTGTACAGTGGTGTAAACCTGTCCATGTTTTCACCACTCAACGCGCTACCAGTTTGCGGCTAGCTAAGGGTGAATATCACCACCTATTATAGCAGAGTCGGACATCTGTCGACCAATAAATCGATTCCCCTGCCGTGCCCGTATAAAGGCCGGGTCGAGCTCCAACCACAGCTCAGTGGTTTAGGTATTGGACTGATTGGAAGGTCTCAGGTTCAAATCCCAGCACCACCTTGAGCAAGGCCCTTAACTGCTCAGATGTAAAAATGAGATAAAAAAATGTGCATCGCTCTGGATAAGGGTTTCTGCCAAATGTGATAAATGTAAATGTGTGTTTTCACCAGTGAGGGTTTATTAGTGTGTGTGAGCAGCAACGTTAATCAGCCTGAGATGATCTCCTGTGTTCGAGGTGTGAAAAGTTCACGTTGGTGTTAAAGCCGCCCTCGCTTCATCAGCTGCTGATTGGCTGAGCGTCACGACCGCGTTAATCAAACGCCACACATTAACACCTACTTAAACAATGCCTGCGGAGTGCCGGCTAATCTCTTATAACTCCAGTTTCGTCACAGGTGTCAGGGGTAAACTTTTACTGTTCATTATAAATAAATAAATAAATAAATAAATAAAATTGTAGATTGTTTGGTTTCTTTTTTTTCCATCAATTTTATGTTTAAATTCCCAGACTTAGAGCTAGACTCAGGGGCTTTCCCGTATCCCAAATGATATGATCATGAGAAATTAGAAAATTGAACAATTGGACAATGTCAGGAAGTTCATAAGAGTTCAGTTTGTCACTTCAGTGAGGGAGGAATTAAAGCCATCAAAAAAAAAAAAACTTTGGAGACTTAAACGTACATTGCAGCACTTCTTATGTTTATCAAATAGGAATGTATCAGTTTGTAGGAGGGTTTGTGGTTTGATAGAGTCCAAAAATATCCCAAATTCCTTGTCTGGAGAGCTTTGACCTTCCACTACTGGAGTGTTTGTAAAAACTTTCCCCATAGGAGCAGGAACAAATCCGCTAAAATGGCTAAATATGACCCTGCACTACTAAGTAGTACTCTCTGATAAATACTAAATCCACGTCTAAATCCCTCCATGCACACTTAACTACTAAATACAAGGGGCGTTCGAGTCAAACCAGGACATTTGATTGTGCACACAGTTCAGTTCACTAGTGCTTGGATACCATCAAGGTAGAACGTTTTCTCAGAGCCATGATTGGATTGTTAGACTGCTTCACGCCTGAAACGCTGGCCTCCGAGGAACTCCTTAAACTTGGAGCGAGGTCAGGACTGTACGGGGAATGTGTTGCTAAGTGGTGTCTGTGAGTGATGGTGTGTACAGTTCCCTTAGACAGATGCGTCTCTTTTCTCCACAAGCTGGTGACAAGTTATCAGGGATCAGGCGTTCCACTCGTCCAATTTTCTCACGAACGACTGCAGTGGGGTCCGAGCCACCTCGGCCAGGATCGTCACCCACGGACGTACGGCCGTCTTTAAAAACGTGTGCACCATTCATGTTTTACTGCGGGTAAAAGTCTTATCACTGTACCCGGTTTGGCTTGAACACCCCTCTCAGTACCTAATAGATACTAATAGAAAAATCAAAATCTGACGACGGACCCCAAATATAGGGATTTTTATCCTTTTTTTTGCCACTTTGCTCTTGCTTACACAAATCCCCAACATTGTTTTGGCGGATCAAGTCCGTAAATAGTGTAGAAGTACTGTTCGTCTGAGTTCCGGGTACAGTACACACTCAGTCCCGCTTTGGAATGAGACGAAGCAGAGTGTGTGTGCTCACTCAAGCCGGACCAAATTCATAAGAAACCCCCAAACCAGAGCTGGCAGTTCATCAAGGTCTTTGCTTTTGGCTTTATTTCTGCTGCTCAGAGAGAGGAGGAAAATTCCCAACTTTAGAGAAATAACATTAGGCATAGAAGAAGAAGAAGAAGTGATCCTGGATAGAGGATAGAGCTAAAGTAAACAGTCAGGTCAAAGGACCGGAATGGAATCATCCATACCATCTGGTGTTAGACAAGATAACAACTGAAGGTAATTGCATGACATAATAAATGAAGACAGCGTTGTGATCGTTTGGCATCCAAGATGTGAACTAGTGCCAGGAATACCATCTTGCTTTAAATTTGCATGTATTTTCATTATTCATTTTAGTAAATGATTTCGGTTTGTATTTGTATTTTTCCACCAAAGTTAGCTGATATTAGCTTAGAGAAAAACTTCCTCACATTTATAGACTAAACAGGAACCATGCAACGCTTTATCCTGTGTACTCGGGGTCTCAGGGGGCCTGGAGCCTATGTCCATGCACACAGACCCCAAGGTGGGAATCGAACCCGAACCCAGGAGGTGCAAGGCGACAGTGCAAGCCACTACCCCACCGCGCCGCCACTTTGAAATGCTGTTTATTTAAATATATACGTAAAGATCTTTTTTATCCATTTAGTTCTTTCAATATCATACCCCAGTTTGGGGTTGTTCTGGTTGTACTGGTAAAAGTAGTAAACTAGTTGCAGTAATAAAAGTAGTATAAATAGATGGACTAAGAGGTAACTTCACTAGCATTATTTGCATAATTTAAGAGAAATATTTCTTGCCCTAACAATCCCTTCCAGCTGAAAGGGTTACAGTAGCTACAGACATTTCCTGGATGGAGTGAGAGCTGTAAACATGCAGATACACAACACCAGAGCAGAGCGTTTCCTCTCGGCACTACGATTGGCTGAGCCCCGATCCCACCCCCGCCCTCCTGTCCTCCTCTCCCCTGGCTTTAAAAAGGGCTCAGAGGAGCTGAGCGGGGTTAGATGAACGTGTCTGCTCGCCCACCCTGCCCCTCACCCTGTTCACACTCATGTTCCATACGATGGTGGACTTCTCCGAGAAGTACTTGGAAAGGTAGGCATGATCTCCTGTTCATCTCCTCCGAGCTTTCTGAGCTGACGGACAGATTGAGGATGAACGAGAAGGGGAGGGAGAATAATAAGAAGAAGAAAGAGACAGGAGCTTAGAATAGAAAGGAAAACGGTGCGAAAGTGTGAAGTTGAGAGCTGGGAATCCGCTGGGATTTTGGAGAGATAGATCTATACATGAGTCTTCTGGTCTTTTATGCGTTGCGAGGTGATGTCGGAGATGTTCTTCGTGTTCTTGCGGGTTTGTCTGTAAATACTGGATGTCGCAATGTTTCGTGTTTGCGTTGGAGGAAAGCGATGCACGGTTAGTCTCGGGTTATTGACACGACAAAATGACATTTGAAGGGTCCAGCAGGTATGCAAACACTCCCGATGCTCCATTAGAGAAACAAGAGGGGCCCCGGGAACACACCTGACGTCATGCGTGTCTCTACTGCGGGCTGTAGTGTAAGAGTTTTGCACTGTTTATCCATCGAAGCCTCACTTCACATAGCAATAAAAAAAATCGGTAACTCATCCCGGATGAACTATAAGCCTGGATTCTTTTTTATTCCACCTCATTCCCATTGGTGTAGTTTTATTTTTAAGCTCCATCAATTGCTACAGAGCCTCTCCGGGCTGCTGTCACATTCTAAAATGTCTTTCCCACTGCAGGCGTCCTGGTTTTCGTGCACCAGAATAGCTCAGAGCAATGCTGCGAGAGATAATAAGGGCCTGCCAGGGTGGGAACTGGAGCCTGGAGACGATTTGGATTGTTTTTGGATGGAGATGTTCCTAGTCGAGGGGAAACGTTAGACGTCAGAGCGGGTTCGATAAGCTGCGCTCGCGGGCGAATGAGCATGTCTAATGTTTACATGTGTTTCTGGCTGATAGTGAGCAGGCACTTTTTTTTTTTCCTAATCTGTAAATCTTGTTTTGCTTCTGGACTCAGCCATGTCCAAGCACGTGCAGATCTTTTATTTATTTATTTTTATCTGTATTATTATTATTATTATTATTTTTATTTTTATTCCTAATTTTGGTCTTACATAGAAACCTACAGAATCCTGCTGAGATTGTCCTTCAGATGCAAAGCTAGAGATCCAGGACTTTACTTAATGTCTTAAAGGTCATCGATCTTCTGTCTGACATTTCCACAGCCGTGTGTTATGAAGCCGCAAACTGAAATAACTCTGGGCTGCGTTGCTGCGTCGACACCGCATGCCTGAGAGGCGGACATACTCACGCAGCCGTGTGGAATGTAGACCATCTGCAGGACTATGCTCAGGGAATGTGCAAAAAGAGGACATTAGCTCTTGCATGCTCTTGCATGCACACACACTCTCACACTCGAATGCACGCCCAATAAACTGGATATATTGGAAAAAAAATTAATAAAAATCCCAGAGGTAGAATAAATGTTCTCAAGCTTGAAAACAAATTGGGAAAAAAAGTCAGAGAATATTTCAATTTAAATAAGAAACTAAAATAAGAAAGTTAAAAATGTATTTTGCACAAAAATATTGGCACGCTTTTTACAACAATAATATTTATCTGTACACATAATGCTTAATGTCTGATAGATTTCCTTTTTAACTATTTTTAAATGCATTTTTTCATAAATCAGAATTACTTACCAGAATAAATTTTTTTTAAAAGCTTAATGTCAAAAAACTTTATACAAAATGTTTCATGGACCCTATTTTAAGACCCATGGCCCTTAAGAGTAAAGAATATCAATAGTGCACGAAGTGAAGAACAGAACAGACAGCAAGGCACGGTTTCACAGAGGGGTCTGTATTGATTATAGAGTAATATAAGACAACACTTTCATTTACATATTTAAAAAATTAATAAGAGTATTAGATCCGTTGAGACAAGAGGATTGTGCGGTTTTTTCCTCACCATGAAACACTTGATTAAAAATAAACTGCAATAAAAAAGGAAGAAATGAAGAAGAAAAAAAGTTATATTTAACTAAAATGAAAAAGAAAAAAGACATTCTTATTTAGGTATGCGAATCAATAAAAAAATAATATGAAGAAAAGGGAAAGTAAAAATTTAAACAAAGAAAAAACTGATATTTAATAAATTAAATAAAAAATATATATGCATTTGTGGATTTTTTTAAATCTAAATTGGGAGGAAGCGGAAAACAAAAGGGTATGTCTAATATATAAAGAAAAAATTAAATTTTGCTTAAAAAAACATTGCTTATTAACAAATAAATAAAGATTAAGAAAAACGAATGCAGGAGAGAGAAAGAAAATGTTTTTTTTTTTTCAAATTTATTTAAAAGGGAAATAAAGAAATGTAAAAAAAATAAAAAGCACAATTTTTTACAATAAAACTAGACGGTACAAAACAAGATACAAAAATAAATATGAAGATAAAATAATGCATATGTCCATCTGCAATTATGTCCATGTGATTTAAAAAAATGTAAAATAATAAAAGAGAGAGAGAGAGAGAAAAGTGAAAAAAAGAAAAAAACGTGAAATGAAAAAGGCAGGATTAGCTTTGCAGTTAAAAAGAACGTAAGTGAAAAGAAGAGAAGAGAAAAAGAGAAGATTTAGTGTGCATTGTGCAAATTAAAACCAAAAGTAAAAAGTGTATTTTTTTAATTGACATATTTAATTAAATTTGAATCAATATATATAAAAAGGACAGAAAAGACTAACTAAATATGATGTACTGGTGTGTTTGCAAATCAAAAACCTTCCTACAAGATTAAGAGAAACAGCGAAGAAAAGAACAAATATAGACAGATTCTAATAGAAAGGAATAGTGTTTGCTTTATAGTGTAAGCAAAGGCAATGAACAAAAAAAAAGAACATGTGTACATGTGATCCAGCTGTTACATCATTAGAATGCTGCATGCCAGGGTTAGTTTAGTGTATGTCATGCAACTGAACAGTAGGTGGCAGTGTTGAGTTGGATATGTGCCTTATTTCTCCTGGTGGGTTTTTATTTACATCCTCGAGCTCGACTTGGGATCAGCACGATGGCCTTTTCCCTGCAAACTCACCAAAGCAACAGAACCTCATGACTCTTCTCAGACCTGCTTTTATTGCGTGCTTTTAAGCAACATTTCTCCTCTGACGCAACATTTCTTCAGCAGCACCCCCCTCCCCCCGCTTCTGAGCCCCTTCTCGGCCGAATTGAAACCAGATCAAGACCATAAATCGTTTCATTAAACTCCTTTCCAAGGACCATAAACTATATATAAAAAAAAAAACTAAAAATGAAGGGTTACGACTCACACAATGCATCACCGCTCACATTTTTCTCCAGCTTTCCCACTGGAAGTGAAGAATAAGGTAGTCAGGCACGTCCTGATCATCTGTTTCTGCTTTACGCTGTCTAAAAATAAAACTTTTTATTATGAAGTTTCCAGTTCAAACAACCCCCCCTCTTTCCTTTTCTCATCTTTTCACTGGATTCAGTTTCACTCTCGAAATATTAATCTTTCATTGTGATTATTATTATTTTTCTGCAGCGAGCTGTACGCACATCGTTAACTCCGGCTAAGACAATCTAAAACAGCTTTACCCGCATGAGCAGTCAGAGAGGAATGCAATATGATGAATGCATCCTCTTAACTACTTGGCCATTTCACCGGTCTTATCTTATCAGGACGGATTTGAGCGAGTAGATGGGACAGGGTGCGTCATCGCCAGCGTCATCCAAAATAGAGCGTGTTTATGTATAAATTACTTTAAGGTCTTTGTCAACAGTGGGAGATAATGCAGGTATTAGGGAGGGTGTGGTTTTCGACCAGGCATCATAACACACCTCCTAGATTCGACTGAGTGATTTTGTTGGAGAAGCAAAAACGCAGTTTTATCCCTACACATCCCTGCAAAGTCTTAGGCCTTTTGTTTGACATTTTCCTCTTTTGCAGGGCGAGTGATTCATTTTAATTGTGAGACATCTGGTGTATGGCGGCACGGTGTCGTAGTTCACCTGCAGGGTCCGGGTTCGATTCCCACCTCGGAGTCTGTGTGCATGGGGTTTGCATGTTCTCCCCACATTCCTGGTGGCTTTACTCCGTGTACCCCGGTTTCCTTCGACAGTCCAAAGACAGGCAGGTTAGCCTCATTGGTGTTTCCAAATTGCCCGTAGTGTGTGGATGTACGTTTGAGTCACCTCGTTCATGGTGTACCCCACCTCTTGCCCCCGCGACCCTGTATACAGGATAAAGTGGAATAGACGATGAGTGAGTGAGTGTCATTTGGTTTCCAGTTATATCTACCTTGCGTGGTGATGCAATGTGTAGCCTTGTTGCCTCACAGCTCCTGAACATGGTTTTCAACCATAATGGTATTTCTTTTTATGTGATGGGATCTAGGCAGGATCTACACCCAGAGTTCTTGGGATAGGCTCCTGATTCAATGATAATTGAATATAAAGTGAATATTTTGGCATGTTTTTGTTTGGGTATCTATGCTTAAGTAAGTCCAAGCACATGCCGATGTTTAAGAACGGTAACAGTTCTAGCATTTAAACCTGACTAGTCCAGAACCCGAACTGTTGCGCTCCTGTTACTATGACCATTTTTATCAAAGTGGTGATGGTTGTGGTGGTTTCAAAATGCCCCCGAACAGTCTTACACAGCTGGTCGGCCTCCTTCTTCCTGTTGACAAAGATAACCTTCAGTCCTGCATGACTTTGGCTTTCAACCACAAAGCCTTGGTGGAAAAGCACGATTATAGAGTCGAATACATGATCATGTGCACTGTTGATGCGGTAATGGAACGGTGCGTCCGAGAATAAGTATGTGGCGGGTCAAAGAGGAACCCAGTGAAGCCACATTTTTTCGGAAGTGGTTTCCTCGTGGCCTGACTCCTAATTAAAAAAATGCCCGGTGTTATATTTTAAGGTGATTGCTCATCCTTTAGTCGTTTGGGTTTGTGAGGGTTTTTCGTTTTGTTTTGTCAGAGGCAATGGGAGTATTGTTTCCAGATTTAAGAACAGGATTGAATGATGTCATACATTGTTACAGACTTCCCGTTTCCTGTGAGGGCTCACCTCCTGGTTCATTCACTTAAAGCGTCAATGAGACAGCTAATGATTAACCAATGGTGGCCCCAAAAACATGACCTTAATGATTTCCTTTCAAACAAGGCGCAGCTGTTAAGAGTTTCGAATGCATGCTGATAAATAATTGTCGATAAGCCTAGAGCAGCGCAAGGCTTGTGTCTTTTTGTCAGGCCTCGCCGGGTTCCACCACGATAATAATAAGTCCAGAAACCATTATGGAAAAGAAGAGGCACGGTGAGGGCAGGACAGATGGACCGATTTAGGAGGCGTGTCTTGGGAGGTCCAAAAACAGAATGGTCTCCCGATGTGGTGCTGATGAGAGTGGAGGCCTCGCTAATCCACGGTGGAAATCAAACAGCAGGAAATAGGTGTTACGGAAGGTCGGGCGTTCCGCGAGGACGGAGTGTGTGCGAGGACGAGCGCTCGGAGATGGGAGGAGGGCGTGTCGCGAGGCCTAAAGTTTGGCTCTGTGAAGAGGGGTGCAGCTGTACGCCGTGAGCCCCCTCAAGGGTTTCGGCCCCGAGGTCACGAGCCCAGGGGCCTTTCGGAGAATCCTAGAGAGAGGTGCGGAGGTAGAGAGCTGCACTCAGCCTCTTCCCTCTGTCAGTACGTCACTCTGCCAGTCAGGAAGGAAGACGAGGAGAGAGAGGACGAAGGACAGGAGTGAGACGAGTGCGAGAGAGACAGACAGGGTCTCCCGTCCGACTCTCGACACCTTCCTGGAATCTTATCGCTGCTACGATCCTGATTGCGGAGAAAATGTACACTTGATCTTGTGGATTTTTAGGGGTTTTTTAAAATTTATTTTATAATGTTTTTGACGTTTTCAACGATGTCTGGATCCAGGGTTCGTCTCTGACCTACTGCTTGTGTTTGTCTGTCCATACAGGGCCAAAGACATGAAGAACCGACTGGCGTTCCTGAGGAGAAGGAATGAATCCCCTGGAAGCAGTCCGGCTGGCAAGCTGGACAAGGCTATGAAGTCAGTCAAGTAAGTGTTATGTGTGGGTGTGTGTGTGTGGGTGTGTGCATGCCTGTCTATGTGTGTGTGTGTGTTGACGCATATGGGTGTGCACATGGCCTGAGAGAAGAAGTAGTGGAAAAAGGGAAGTTGTCTATTTGTGTCATTACATTGTCATGTGGTTGTCATGTTTGGTGTGTGTGTGTGTGTGTGTATCTTTCCATGAATAAGTGACCTTATTTGGTCCACCTTATTTGGTGCTTGAGGCGTTAGAACCAGAAATCTCACTTGATAGAAACACTTGTCAAGCATGAGGCACGGTTTGGAGTTGCCTTCGGGTTAAATAAAATATACCAAATAATAATCTTTTGTGCACATGAAGGTAATGTGTATACCGCGTGTAATACGCGATGCGCCCGCCGCATCCCAGCTGGCTGAACATATGCACGGGGTGTAGTTCCTTTAGCATGACTAACGCCTGCTTAATTGCCCGTGGACGCGGCGTACAATGCCGCCCTATCGTACAGAAACACTGACTTGCTCCTAAAGTCAATAAGGCAGCAGATGTTGTAGAGCTGTTAATTGTAGTCACACAATGAAAAGGAGGTTTGGAAAGAGTGAGAGAGAGAGCGAGAAAGAGAGGGAGGGAGAGAGAGAGAGAGAGGGGCTGGAGGCGGAGATATCGTACCGTCCTACTGGCTGGCTGTAGCTCCACCTTCACCCCTCCCTTCTCGGGGGTTAGTCATAAAACAAGCTCTCGACTAGAGACATTCAGACAGACTTGTACACTCACATAAGCATACACACACACACCAAGACAGAGAGGAGCACACGGCTTCGGATGGGTCACACAATGAGAAACCTGACAGAAATGGGCTTGCTCAAGAACCGCTCTGCTTTCATCTGCAGGCCCACGCCGGAGGAGGCGCTGAAGTGGGGAGAATCCCTCGACAAGCTGCTCGTCCATAAATGTAAGTCCAGATTATTATTATTATTATTATTATTATTTATACGAGAAATTCTCTATCCGTCTTGAGGGTGTCGATCGAACCGAAACCAGGAATTATCATGTCTGTAGTCGAGATGTATTCTCACGTGTGTCCACTCCATATGAACCGAGCCTTGCATCAGCAGGGAGGAAATAGCAACACAGAGGGATTAGTGCACGCTTTCTATTTATATCTGCCCTCCGTAATCCGTAATCTGTAATCCGTAATCCGTAATCTTAAGCCTTTGATGTCTTCGTAAGGATAAATTGCATGCGGTTGCATGATACGTTGAGTATTAATAACCATGTGCACAACATCTCGCAACAAAAAAGAAAAGAAATGCACTCTTATCTGCAGCGGAAAAGCGCGCTCGGGCGACAGAGTGGCTCCTGCCTTCCTCGTATTCTTATTGACGGAACGACTTAAGCGAAGTCTGACCGCATTTCGGAATTGTTCGTGCAACCTGAGGTGGAGGGATTAAAAAAATAAAAATTACAAAAAGACAAGTTTCTGGAATTAGTTATGCTGTTAAAAGAAATAGACAGGAAAAGACGGGGACACATTCGTGACAAATGAATATGCGCAGTGACGAAAAACAGCAGTTCTTTTATTTTTATTACAAAAGGAATTATAAATTGAGTTTGATCTCAATCTCAATCACGAGCACAACAGGAAGGGCAAAAGAGGAAGCTGCTAATCCATACGGCGTGATCCTTATCTCACGCTGAGCTCAGCTGGTTCTTCCTGTCCACTCATCCAATAACCCTCTCTCTCTCTCTCTCTCTCTCTTTCCTTTTTCTCATCAGATGGCCTGGCGGCGTTCAGAGCGTTCCTGCGCACCGAGTTCAGTGAAGAGAATCTGGAATTCTGGCTGGCGTGCGAGGATTACAAGAAGATCAAGTCGCAGTCTAAGATGGCCTCCAAGGCTAAGAAGATCTTCGCGGAGTACATCGCTATTCAGTCTTGCAAAGAGGTGAGGACAGAGCAGACACGAAACGTCCGATCGAAAAAAGAAATAGAAAAAAAGTTGAGACACTTTGAAAGTTTTTTGAGAAAACACACACACAAACACACACACACGCACACACACACAAAGTCAGCGGGGTGTAAATCCTGCACATCCCCTCCCCCTAGTTCTCCTCCTTTAGAGGCATGAATGGTCCAGTCTTTGTGTATGCTTCCCACATGGAGGAGTCCTGAGAGGTCTGGAGGATGTGATGTCATCACAAATGCACTTAAAGCCTCTGGTTTTTAAGCACATGGCTTCGTTTGCGCTAAAGTCTGGAACGAACCTGAAAACAACGGCTCCAAACAATCCCAGATGTGAAACAGAAACAGGGACTAACGGTCTTCTCTCTGTTTTTGTCCTCTAGGTGAACCTTGACTCGTACACCCGGGAGCACACCAAGGAGAACCTCCAGAACGTCACGCGTTCCTGTTTCGACCTGGCCCAGCGGCGGATATACGGCTTGATGGAGAAGGACTCGTATCCGCGGTTCCTGCGCTCGGAACTCTACCTGGACTTAGTGAACCAAAAGAAAGCCAGCGCCACGTCTACGGCGTCCTCGTCGTAAAAAAAAAAAGGAAACCGCGGCGCAGAGACGCTTGACGTGAAAAACAGGGGGAAAAAATGTCAAAACCTAACTTATAGCATTGTGGACACTTTTGTTCTCATTCGCCATCCTGTCCTATGATGAGAAAGGTGACGATCAGGACGGAGAGACGCGCCTGAGAAAAGGAGGAGAAGTTCCGGAGTTCGGATCCGGAGACGGAGCAAAGAGGAGTGTCTGTCTGTCAAGAAAGAGCTACGCCATCTTTTCTTTTCATCCAATTTTTTTTTGTTGTTATTTATGGTTTTTGGAGAGAAGTCAGGGTGAGGGACGGGGACATGCAAAGACTCGTCGACGCAAAGACAGTCGGGTACTGTTTTGTCGCTTCTCACTCATCGCTCCGTGCTCTCGGTACGACGCAGATGCCACTTTTTTCTTTGTCGCTCTCATTCTCATGGCCGGATCGATACACGGTGCAAAAACAAACAAACTAAAAAAAAAAAAAATGAAGTTCCACGTCATGCACTTCCGTAGCGAGGCGTCTCCTTTCGCGTCCTTTCGAGAAACGGACCAAAATTTCGGACACGTCTCGCGCTGACGCGCATGGAACGGGGACACCCGTCTGCAAAAGGTCAAATCAAACGCGTGACTGTTTCTGTATAGCAATTCATTGTAGCTCCATGTGGGGACTGGACGAGAGGATTCTCAGGACTGCACGGCACTCGACTATGAAGCTTTCAGGCTTGTTTGACCTTTATTTCACTTTTTTTTTTTGTATATATATTATTTTTATTAGGTTTAAACCTGCACTCCGTAGTTTTTTTTTTTGTTTTGTTTTGTTTTGTTATTGTTGTTAATAAGAACGATAATGCTTTACCTGTACAAAAAGTTTGCGTATTTATTTAGATCCTTGCTGGATGTCTGGTTCAGTTCATTGCACTCAGTTTAAAACAAAAAGAAAGAATGAAAGAAAGAATGAAAGAAAGAAAAGCACCCTTCCCACTTTCCCGTCTCCTTTTTACCCATGATCCTTTTGACTGTCCTTATGTAAGTGCAATATGTTTTTATTTCTGTTCGCTTATCTTTGGGATAAGTTTCACTTTGACGACGGATTTTTATTTGTTGGAAAAAAAGAAAGAAAACGATTCGACCCGCTCGAAAAACTGAGTTGCAGTTTTTAAGAGAGTATTTAGTTGATATTAAGTGAGTTATTAACTGTGTACTCCCTGGCAGCAGGCAGCCGGGGCTTTATGGATGTAAATATAATTCTTAAGAAAAGAATAAAAGACAAAAACACAAGGTCTGTTGGGGGAAACAAAATCCCCCCCGCCACACAGCTGTATGTATGTAAATAGTCAGATCCTCAAAGCTATAATAACGTGTAATATTATCAGAAAGAAAAAAAACAAGTGGAAAGACGTTGGAGCGAAATCCACCTTTCCCTCGGTCATACACTGCTTGTAAGGGGTTTACGAAATGTATTTTATCATTTTCACTGTTTACAACTCGAAAAAACGCATCTCCTAAAATAGCAAGTGAAAAAAGACTAAAAGGAATTAGAGACAATACTGTTGGTGTCATTGTAAAAAACAAAAAAAGCAAAAAAAAAAAACATGAGAGAAGCTATAATAAAACAGATGAATGATAAAAATTGATACCTGATCTTGTCTTGGTCTTTAATTGTCTTTGGTTTTCTTAATGAATTTGTGTGTGTGTGTGTGTGTGTGTGTGTGTGTAATGCATTCATTACTGTCGCCTCTTTCTGTCACGGCTCGCAGGGTAAGCAGGTACAGCACTGCTCGCTCGAAATGGGTCACCTGAAACAGTCACACACACACACACACACACAGACAGATAAAAAGAGAGATAAAAGGAGAAAAAGGACTAATTTAAATAAAATGCAAAAATTTAATAGGCGAGAGATTTTGAAGGGGAATTTGAACATAAAGGGGAAAAAAAGGGGAAAAAGAATGAAGAAAGAAAATTTGAGAAGAGAGAATAAAGGAAAGGTGAGCGTTAAGATGAAAGGAGAGAGGCCGAGGAAGGGAGGGGGAGATTAAAGGAGAAAGTGGAGAAGTAAAAGATCAAAAATGTCAGCGGAGGGAAGAGTTGAAAGGTGAGTGTTAAGAGAAGGAGAAGGGGAGTGAAAAATGTAAGAAAGAGACAGATAAAGATAAAAAGAAAGATTAAAAAAATGGTGGTGGAGGAGGAGGAAAAAGAACAAAGGGAATAAAGAGGTGACGGGAGAGAAGAGAGATATAAGAGAAGAAGATGATAAGACGAGATAAGAAAAAAAAGAAACGGCTAAAACAGGAGAGTGAAAGAGACTGAAATAGAAGGAGGAAGAATGTGAGATGAAATAAGGAAAGATTGAAAGAGTGTTAAGAAAGATGACAGTTATGGGGGAAAGAATGAATGAAAAGAAGAGTGAGAAATAAGAGAAAATGAAATAAATAAGAAATATTGAAGAAATAATAAGAACAGAGATTAAAAAAATGAATGAAAGGGAAAAAGGAAAGAGAAAATAAAGAAAAGACACAAGGGAAGAGTGAAGAGTGGGGAAGAGCAAAGGGATGGATAGATAGAAAGAGAAAGAAAATTAAATGAAAGAAGATAGAGAGAAGAGAGAAGAAAAGAGTTGAAGCTGAATAGTGGAGAGAAAAAAAGGAACAGAATAAAAAAAGGCTTTTTTTAAAAAAAAGATATCCATAAAGAAAAGAACATGAATATAAAAAATATCAAAGAGAAGAAAAGAAAGATGAGATGTGAAAGTAGAATAAAGAAATATAAGAAAAAAAAATTGTGAGTTTGGAGGTAAAAGGAGCACGACTGAGGATAAAAGAGAAAAACTAAAGGATTAGAGGAGAGAAAGGAATGATAACGATAAATAAATAACAAAATGAAACATGAAAGAAACCTGTGAAGGTGTGAGATATACTGTGTGAGGCAGCAAGTGAACACTCAGGTCTATGAACTCGATGTTTTGGAAGCAGGAGAAATGGGCAAGCATAGGAATCTTAAAAATGACTTCAAAGGCGGCGAAATGCGACGACTAGACGACCAAAACTGCCGCTCCTGTGGGATGTTCCCAGGCCGCAGGGGTCACGACCTGCCGTCAGTGCTCCAGTGAAACGCCATCAGAAAAGTCTGGTCCAATAGAAGAGCTGAAAAAGTGAACGCTGGTTCTGATAGATCTGATAGATCCTGAAAACGCAAAGACAAAAGTAACAAATGTTTATTGAAACGTACGTAGGACCGCAGAAGAACCAGTCTCATACGGCGGAGGTGATTTCTCTCTCTCGGCCGATCCGTTTCATACACAGACCTCTCTGCTAGCGTAATAATCTACGTGATGTTCCTACATTCGAGGATCTGATTCTCTTTATCTGACCCAGACCAGATGTCTTCACCTTATCATTCAGTAACAACTACAATCGCTTTGTTTCTATTCCATGTTCGGACTTGTCTCTCTACGATGCAACAGGCGAGTTTTAAAGCTTTTGTGGCACAATTAATACATAAATCAGAATTAATACATAATTAAAATGTGATTATTTTTTTGTATTACAAATGGGGCTGCGTAGCTGCAGAGTCGATGCTTGACCCGTGTCCTCTACCAAAAATATCTACAATGGGGAGATGAGCAGACGGAGTAATGGAAGAAGGAGGCCTGGTCTGATGAATCACGTTTTTCTGTAACGTTGTCTGTATGTGTAGCTTAGCATGTGGTAGAGATGGCAGCAGGATGCATTATGGAAAGAAAGCGAGTGTGATGCTCAGCTAGGAAAACTTGGATCCTTCCATTCATATAACAAAAACTTGGATCCTTCCATTCACGCTAATATAGCAGTGATCTCCTTCTGCACCCTGACACACGGCAAGGAACAGTTTAAGGAACAAACAAAGAGCTTAAGGTGTTTCCTAGATGTCTAAATTCCCCAGATCTTTATCTGATCATGTGTCTGTGGGATGTGCTGGCAAAACAAGTCCGATCCATGGAGGCCCGACCTCGTAGCTTCCAAGACTTGCTGCTGGCTTCTTGGTGTCAGATACCACACACACCTTCAGAGGTCTAGGTGAGTCCAGAGATGTTTTTCTGGGCAAAGTAAGAGTTAAAAAAATATATACAATCCAGGTGGTTATAATGTTCAGCAGTAAAGGTTAGACTTTAGTTGACTCATGTTACTGTAAAGTCTGGAGGATCTGGAGGTTCTGGTGAGGCTGAAGAACTTACACTGTAGAAGTTTCCGGAGAGAAGAGAGGTGTGTTAGAGAAGTCTGACACGAGTAGATGACTGTTCACAAATAGCATCAATCCTGCAAAATTTTTAGAGTTGCTAGGGAACCATGTCCGATCCTGAGTGTGTGTGTGTGTGTTGGTTTTGGTCAGGACCAGTGGGTGTTTATTGAGTGAGCGCTTCGTTCCTTTCTGCATGGCAACTACACAGTTGGACCTTTCATTTGGAGATGGTTCAGGTCCATGCAGCCTTCCCACACACACAAAACGCACACACACGCGCGCACACACTGGTGGAAGGCGCTGAGCGGCAGGTGGTTCTGCCCAGCTTGCCGAAGCGAGGTGATGACAGCTCTGTTTGGACTTGGCTTGGATTAAAGCTCCTTGGAGATCTGGCAGGATTCAGCAAGACTAATACACAGAAACACACATATCCACACCCACACACACACACACACAGAGATAACACCATGTCGATTGGATTATAATTCAACACCCTCTATTATGTGTGTTTAGCTGTTTGTTTTAGTTCATGCTTTAATTTGCTAGCTAGGTGAGCCAGGCTAATCCATCTAACTTGTCATTTGCTTTAATTTGACCTTATTACGGTGGCTTAGAAGTGCAAAACAAAATAAACCGAAAACAAATACCAAAACCAGAAAAAAAATCCAATAACAAAAACAAAAAACAAGTAACAAATCAAAAAAACTAAATAACAAAAACAAAATAACAAAACTGGAAACAAAATAAATCCCACAGCAAAATAACAAAATGACAAATTAAAAATAAAATAACAAATCCAAAAACAGAACAATAAATACAAAATAACAAATTCAAAAACAAAATAACAAAAACAAAATAACAAATCCCAAGGATAATAACAAAACTGAAAACAAATGAACAAATCAAAAATCATAATAACAAATTCAGAAACAAAATAACAAATCCAAAAACAAAATAACAAAAACAAAAGAACACAACTAAAAACAAAATAACAAAGTTGTAAGCAAAATAACAAAACCAAAAAAAAAAAAAAAACCGCTTAAAAAATCTAAATAGCAAATTCAGAAACAAAATATCAAATCCGTAAGCAAAATAAGAATTTAGACAAACCAGAAACGGTAAGTATACTGTAGTCTGCAAAAGAAATTCATACAGCTGATCTTGAGTGGCAGATGTCTCGTTCAATCAGCGGTTACAAACAGTTTTTGAATTTGTTATTTTGTTTCTGGTTTTGTTTTTTTGGGATCAATAGTAAGCCTAATCTGCATGTCTTTGGACGGTGGGAGGAAACCAGATACCCAGAGGAAACCCACCAAACCCATCAAGCACGGGAATTTCATGCGCACAGACCAAAGGTGGGGGTCGAACCCAGACCCTGAAGGTGCCAGTGCTATCCATTCTGCTTTTATATTTAAATATGTGAAGTTTTGATCAGAATAATAAACAAGGACAAATTGTATTGTACATAATATAACTCGTTTATTGAAGGAAACGTGCAGAAGGTTTTATTTATTTTTGGTTTTCTGATATAACACACAAACCCAGAGAATTATTTATTATCAAAACATATTAGTTATTAAAACACAGAATAATTCATTCTGTGGTACTAAAAGTTCCAAAATGTCTTTTAATTTGCCAATTAGGACCAAGACCTCTTAACGTCCTGTTAGTGCTGGTGATTGGCTGCAGCTGGTAGCTTCTCTGTGTAACATGAAAAGGGTCTGTTTGACAGCACTCACTGGATGGATCATCGTGCACTCAAAACGAAACTTCCAAGGAGCTCAGTACAGATCTTAAAAAAGATTGATGAGAATTTGACATAAGTCAGGAACGTTTCTCAGAGCCGTTTCAAACACCTGTGTGTAAGTACAAGTTACACGGTGGTGGAGCCAAGGTCTGGAAGAAGTCCCAAACTGTCACCCTCAGCTGAGAGGAAATTGGTTTGAAGGTCAGGAACAACTCAGGAACCACCAAACCACAGGACTGCTGTGAACTGAAAGCTTTTGGTGCACCAGTGCCACTGCCTACAGCCACACCAGTTTGGTTGTGATAGGATGAAACAGGTAAATGAAAATTTGTGCACCGTGCAAAAAAAAAAAAACAGACATTTAATCAAAATGTTCCATTCTACCAGCTTATAGACTACTAGTACTTGTTTTGCAGATAAATTTCACTCTTAACAGTTTTAACCCAATTTGTAGCCAAACTTTTCCGAGTGACGTCAAACGCAGGATTAGTTCAGATATTTAAATCCACTTAAGGGAACTCTTGTTAATATTTATAGTCCATGAGAAATATATTTCAATTAACGAAACTAGAAAGAAATGACTTCAGGGAAACTGATCCTTAAAAATAAATAAAGAAATGAGTAACCCCAGGACGACGTGATGGTGATGAAGCAGTGCAAAAAGACGATCATTTTCCAATCACCGCACATCCTGAAGTGTTTCATTTCTTTTCCACAAGATTAATTTGTGCCAACACTAACAGTGATTTATTTATTACAAATCTCGACTCACACCTTACTTTTATAACCTTCCATCCATTTATAGCTTAGTTTAATACTGTGGAATGTCCATGATTCAATTTCTCACTTCCGTAATCGGTCATACGCTCACCGGCCTCCATCCTAATGTCACTGGAGCAAGACAAAATGGCTACTGAGAAACCACAAAGAAGTACGTATAAGAATGGGCGCGTTAACGTAACCATCTGCGGCTACACTACAGTCAGAAAATAAATCAACACCTTCTGATCAAGAATACAACAGCGCTCACGTTGATGAATCCGGACTCAACAGTCAGAAGTGCCTGATTTCTAATTTATTTCTTTTTTTTTTTCTTTCTTATTCATACCAGACTGAAACTGTGCTTAATCAGGAGCTCCATGATAATGCTTCTTATACAGCCACTGAGTTTACATAATTCATAATTGCTAATACATCATTCATTTCAGACAGGAAATGTTCAGATCTCCTCTCAAGAGTGCACTTGTGTTTGTAAAAAACATAATGAGCAGGAAATCTCTGATTAGATGAGGACAGAAGCTATGAAGACGTTTATTTTGTATTTCACTCTATTTCTAGGGTTAAGGCACTCCCCTGTCAGACGAATCTGCCAAAATCTACCAAAAAAAAGAAGACTAATGTGTTGTAGCGTATACAAGAAGCTACCAAGAGCGTTTTTGCGAACACGTCGACACTATTACCGGACGGTGTAAAATACTCCAGAGCACTATCCGCCCACTTCCGCCTGCATGAACTCATGAGAGCACATCATTGCTGGAAAAAAAGCTTGCGATCGTCGGACGATAGGACCTTAATGATTGATTATACCACAGCACTATGATTCTTAATTGTGGTTAGTCAGGAGGCACGGATTTTCTACAATAGCAGCTTGCATAGTTATTCAGATCACATTTATATTAACTTCCTAATACCCGTGCTATGGTTTCTATGGTAACCGCTTTGACCTGGTCTTGTCTGATAGACGCCCAACATAATCTAAGGCTAGTAATAATCAGATTGTAAAAAAAAAAAAGTTTTTAATTTAATTGTCAATTGTCGATGGCAGGGTTTTTTGTATGGGGATGTTTAGGTAACATTTATAGAAGGAGTCTCCAGTACCAGTGCTTTGTTACTGCCAGTCAATTTTCTGTGAAAATATCTCGAAATATTTAGTTGCATTTTTTATCTATCTATCCATCTATCTATCTATCCATCTATCTATCTATCTATCTATCTATTGATCTATAAATAGATAGATAGATAGATAGATAGATAGATAGATAGATATTTATATATCTAAGAGAAAAAGTGAAAAAGTGTGTTTACAACTGCTATAACATTGATAACAGGTGCCAACTTGAACTAACCACAGATGGAAAAAGTAATAAAATAATAATATTTTGTACTCAAGTAAAAGTACTGTTACTTTAGTGAAATTTTATTGAAGTACAAGTAAAGTTTTCATTATAAAAATCTAAGTAGCTCATTAAAAATGTACTTAGAGTAAAAGTTACCGAGTTACTTTTTCTTAACAGCGGGGGGATGGGGGATCCTAGTGTAGTTCAAAGAAGACAAGCGGATATAAATCTCAAACTACAGTAGTTGTTTTTAATTGAATGAACACCTTTACATAATAAAACTGTTGCATTTCTTGTGCTTGAAATCAAAGAATCAAAGTGGTCGCTTAAATATGGCCTGGGATTTGCTTCAAAGGAATTTGATGGCATTTCACTTTCAGCTGTGTCTGTATCACTGGCATCTGTTTTGTCCGTCTCCATCGTTCTTGTGAATTTAACGTGTTAGTTCTTCCCACCCATCAATCAATCAGTGCAGTGAATTCCGGAGTGCAATTTTTTTCTTTCCCCTTTGCAATATTTTTTTATTCATTTATATTTTTTTACTCGGTAGCGAATATGATTTAAAATGTAGCAAAGTACGATACTTCAAAGAAAAAAAAATCTTTGAAGTTTAAGTAAAAAAAGAAGTACACAAAAAAACTACTCAATTACAGTAACGCAGGTAAATGTGATTTATTACTTTCCACATCTGGAACTTCCTGTAAAAGGATTAAAAGTATGTCGCTTTGGGTAATATGATAGATTTATAGTACATATTAATGTGTGAAGCTGGCCAGAAAAGCAGATGCTATGTTGTTTTTAGGATTCTTGCTAGCTTGCTTATTGATGAGCGCTAGCAGGTCTAGCGTCTGCATTAGCTTATCTGATTTTAATTAATGTTTGCAGATTTAGTTCCGGAGTAAAACCTCGACTGGTCGCTGATTATTTCTGCATCTCCATGCATTGCTCAGTATCTTTAACCGTGGTCACTCCTCCAAACTGCACAAAACACAAAAACACTCTTCACTAAATACTGCCATGTGTGACCGATTCCACATGGACGCTGTGGATGTTGTGGACAGCTGGGTGTCTTTAAACGCTGCAAAAAAAAAAAAAAAAAGCACAGATCTGTCAAAGCGCGTCCGAAAAAAGCAGCACTCCGTGTCCACTGCTTGAAGGGTCACCCGTGTTGCGGCGGCAGAGTGTTTGGTAGTTGGCAACAGCAGGCACAATCGAGCTGCTATTTCGGGAGACTAAGTGCAGGTGGAAGGACGGAGACGGAGGTTGTGTATACGCTGGTAATCCGTGCCTGCAGCGGAGAAGCGCTGTTTGAGTTGTGCGAGGTGACTTTGACATAACACACAACCTGGGGAAGTGTGTTACACGGCGCATCAACACCGCTCATGGGTTTATATTAGCGGGTGATTAATTGACTGAACTTGGAAGGTTTCTTGTAAGTCGAGCAAATTTCACATGGTCTCAGAAAGATAATAATAAAACTCTCATAGTAACTCTTGCTTGCTTATTGCTGCTGGGTTTATTTATGTAGTTTTGAGCTCATTATTTTTTCTTTGTTAAGCCTTTGTTGCAAAAACACTTTCAGAACTGTGGCATAACATACAATATGTTTTTGGTTACTGTGGTAGCCATGAGGCAACGAAAGGTTACTACATTTAAGCGGCCAATTACTTACAAAAAAAAAAACATTTGCAGGCTTATGAGAGTAAAAACTCCCTTTATTTCTTTATATAATCTCCTGCTACACTGATGCACTTATCCCAGTGTTTTACTGGAGCCATGATTGGACTGCTTGCTTAACTTCTGAAATTCCGGCCTCCCAAGAACTCCTTTAATGGTCCAAACATGTGGAAACGTCCAAAGTTATTTCTCGATTTTCCCGGATCAGAGTTCCACTCACTGAATGTTCACGGAAACGACTGCAGTGGTCCTCGAGCCGCCTCGGCCAGGGGATCGTCATTCAGAGATGCACACGTTCTTAACAACGTTTACACAATTCAAATGTTTTACTGAAGCTAACAGTCTCTTTACCATACTGTCAATCGCTCAAACTTTTACACCTTCATTTACCAGAAAAGGTTTTGTAGTAAGATGCCTGTGGCGAATTTACATTCTTAAAACACTTGTGGAACGTGATCCAAAGTTTGTTATTTTACTTTAATACGGCACTTCCCAAAGTGTTTTATTCCTCCTATACCACAGAAATGTGCCTACATTTTTTAGAATTTTTATAAATTAAAGGACGACGTATGACAAATTTATAGTGACGATTTATGTCGTCAAACTTCCATGAAACAAGTTATCACTTTAATTAAAACGTCTTGTATAATAAGATATCTTATCTAATCTTAAATTATAAAGACAATTAAACCAAACTTGATTTGTTACTAATAAAGTCAAATTTTTTTGTGGAGTTTCTGCTACTGGAGTCTCCTTCCACAACTGGTAAAGCAACATCTCTCATGACTGATCAGAATCAAGAATTCAACAGGTAATATCATCTCTGCCTTATAATTTGGCTATATAACATTTCGCAGATTTGCGTTTGCAAAGTTGCAATTTTACTCAGGAACACTCAGACAGTTTTACAAAAGCAGGCCTGATTGCCACACATTAGCTCATCACTTTCCCACAATCAGACGGACGTGCAATCTTGCCGTATTGTGAAATCTGAAGCTCTCAGTGGGAAAAAACAAATGCTTATCTGGAATGTTAATGTTTGCTTTTTCCCAGCTAAGCGTTAATAATGCGCTAAAACTTGGTGAATTCAAAAGAACATCCCATTTCTAAGCAAAATTGCTTTCTATTTTAATCCTCCTAAATCCCAAGCCAAACCAACACATCCAGCATTTCCAGCAGTAAACACTAAGGCAGCAGCCTCTTCGCGAGGCTTGAGGTTTTTGGTTTTTTTAAGGGGAAAGAAAATACATGGGAATGGTGGTTGATGATGTCACATGTACAGATTTAGATCACAAAGAACACAACCACGCTGTTAATCTCTTGGTGGTGGACGAAGTTACTGCTCTAACAAAACGACCCCCCAAAAAAATAGGTGCTACCATGATTTTTCACTAATTAATGCTCCCTTTGAAAAATAAGGCAGAATACATTTTCAAAACTAAAAGAATTGAATGTCAGTTAAGCAACTAAAAACTAGACCTAGTGTCAGTGTGGATATTCTACTAAAATAGAACCGTTATATACGTAACCATAAACTTATCCCAAGGAGCAACTTCTGGTTTTAAAAAATATGTTCAGCGTGGAAGTGCTAAAATGTGCAGTTCCTTAAGTGACCACTAGGACCACGAGCTCCGAAAGCGAGTCAATCCCCAAACAATTATGGCTGATTTGAGTGACAGCTGCATTGCTCTTATCACTTAACTGTTTTTTTTTTTTTTTTTTTTTTGTAGTTCAGTTTACTATGAGAAACGTAGGATTTAACACTGGAAAACGTGTCGGTTATAGATGAAGCATTTTTGCTAAACTAAATCTATGCTAGCTAGCGTGCGGTAACTAAGTTAAGTAGGCATGTTCCTTTTGAAATCCAGGCTCTGTTCGTTCCACCCACTTGGCAGTTTATGGATTAACCAGGGTTTAAGTGAAGTCAACTCCTGCAGAGATGATGATGACCAGAGCGGCCATGGATGAGTTTCAAAACTGTGTTATGTCACAGAGGATTTATCCAGTTCTTATACAGTCTATGAAAATCCCCTTCTACTGTCTACCTGTATGCTATATGATCATATGCATTTCATTTAGCACAAAGTCCACTGTTGAAATTAGCTGTTAATACAACAGTTCCATTCCTGAAACTTTCAGTTTTATCAGTGACTGCAGTCATAAACCATCATAGTGAAACTGTTTCTATCAAATACAATCTAAAATCCATCTTTATGGTTTCTTAGTGGAATCATCCTCATCACATGTATCTAAGCCATTCACCAGCAGCACTGAGTGGTCTCCATGTGAGGAGAACCCCAACCAGAAGTAAAGCACCAGGATGGTCCAGGGTCACGATTATGATTCCTCCTCGTACCTTGCTTAAGCACTTTCGTGTTACTCTAACTTCAATTTCAAACAATTTCGCGTTAAGGTCTTGAGTCCATCATCCACTCAAAATATGTCATCTGAACGCATGTGCGATATTTGGAACATGGTCACCTACTGACTCATCCCTATGCTGAACTGGACTTCATGTTAATTTAAAGAATTTCTGTTATATTGTTCTTTCAGCTGCATAACACACATGATGTTATATCATCTCTATCTGTTATCACCCAGATGAGGATGGGTTCCCTGTTGAGTCTGGTTCCTCTCAAGGTTTCTTCCTATTGCCATCTCAGGGAGTTTTTCCTTGCCACTGTCGACATTTCATTCATTCATCTTATTATTATCTAGACACATTTTTCTCACACATACATAAATTATTATTATTATTATTATTATTATTTTATTTTTTTTAAATGAATTTCTTTCATTTTTGTGAAGCTGCTTCAAGACAATGACCATTGTTAAAAGCGCTATATAAATAAAATTGAATAGAATTGAACATGATCAATAGGGTTCGAGTCACTTTCTGTAGATCACATGAAGAAAAAAAAGTCTCTCGCTCATATTCATTAGAAATCTTTGGAACCTCGTTAATGCTATTAGTATAAAATTCTATGCTAAAAAAACGCTCAACCACGTTACCTCAGTTACACCTTGTAATGAATTAACATGCATGTTTTCTTTTAATGGTTCAGTGCATCTTTTTATTATAGTCAAATTCGTTTATTAAAAAAAAGTTTTATTTTATAGAGGACTCGATTGTACTCAAAATAGCCAGAGAGACAAGGAGAGCTTCCGTTGTCATGAATCATTCGGCCGAGTCGTGTCACGAAACATGACACGATGACCTGCGTTGTGGGTAGCGCGCACCTCAGAAGTGTGTGTGAACGTGTGTGAGCGCTTGCGTAAGAGAGCGATCTAAGAGGACAAGTCCTTTCCCTAATCAGTGTGACGGCATTTCACTTTCGCCGCGTCCACAAACACAGGCGGTGACACACGCGGAACATTCCCGCCAACACCGAGTGCTGTGAGTAAGAGCACCGGGCATGTTGTTGAGGGGGAACCGGAAACCATGGCAACCAACTTGGTAAATAGTTTACAGACTTGTTTTAAAAAGCGCAGCCAGAGACATTGAAGCTGCCAGTGACGGGAGGCCAGAGTGCTTTGACACACAGCAGGCGCTTCTCTGGCTTTTCACTTAACCAGTGGGAAAAAAAATAATAATAAAAAAAATAAATCCCTGCGTGACTGCGCGACACTAAAACGAAATACTTTTATTTTCCAAGCGCTCTTCAAGATGTTGGCTTGTTTAACGTCAGTGCAGTTGAGCCATATCATGATGTAATGGTTCTCGGGAGGAGGAGAAGGAGCTTTCAATGACTTTCTTGAGAGTTTTTTTTTAGAAAGAAATATGAGGAAAGAACTACTTTTACGTTTTTTTTCTTTCTTATACAATCTTCATGCTTGTGCATTTCTGATTTTTAAAAAATAGTTGTTTATGACAATCTTAACATTTTCATAAAATTTCATAAATTTCGTTTTTTTATTTGCTGTTTTGCTTTGTTTGTTTGTTTTTGTTTATTTGTTTTGTTTTGAAACAACATGTTCGATAACAAAAAACAGCAGCAAATTCAAAATATTTTAGTTGTCTAATTTGCTGTTGTTTTATTGGTTTCTGAAGGTGTTTTCAGGCTAAAATCGTTAAAGTCAGCATGAGATAGAGGACTAATAAATGTAATACCTGAAAGAAATCTGTTTCCATGATTATCTATAGGAAGAGTAAAATAATGTTCAAAATAACATTTCCAACTTTCTACCTTTTTTCCTGATCATAATGGAAATTTTTGATAAAACAGCTTTTTTTTTATTTGGTGGGGGGGGGGGGGGGGTGTTGGAATTGGTCTGGATTGGTGGCAAACATCGGAACTTCTCATATTTAGGGACAACGATCATTCATACAGCATTTGTTGCATCGCATGGACACTTTTACTGAGAGCACACCGCAGATCTTGACCTCGTGCCACTCTGAAGTGTTTCATCGCTCCAAGTACCGAAATCCACAAGATGGAGAGCTGGGAAACTCGATGCGTTAAGGAAAAATAAACTGACTCAGCCTGGCAATGTCCTGCTTTTCAACAAGGGCAAGCTCTCGTCTCATGTTGTTTAAAGAATAGTCAAAGTGGAGCCATATTTTTTTTCTTTTTTTCTGTCCCTCTGCCTGCTTGCACTTACTCACACTTTGGCACTGGGAACTGGCACACACACACACACATACACACACACACTGACAGAGTGGGCGTAAGCATGAGTAGGCCCAGTTTCCATGTGATGAAGCGAAGTTTTGGAGCCCATTGATTAATACACAAGTGTAATTGGACGAAATCGACCAGCATTCCTTAGAAATGAAACATTACCCCCTCCCCCTTTGTTTTTGTTATTTATTTATTTTTTTTCACTAAAAGCATTAATTTAAAAACTCAAAGTCACCGCCGGGGGTATTTGAGCACAAACCAGACTAGACTACAAAACATAAAGAGCTGTAGATGCAGTAACATCTCTACACAAAAACATTGCAGTAATACAATAGTATAATTTTACACTGATAATATGGTAAGAACCAAAGTTCCAGGATGTGGATGTGGTTGTAGCCCAACTGGTCCAAAGAGCCTAATACTAACCCTAACCCTTAACCTTTAATCCTAACCCCTAACCTACTCAATGCTTTATAGCACAAAACAACTGACTCACTTATCCAGCCTGAGTCTTTACCCCCTGAGGGTTTTTTTTTATCTGCAGTTAGGGGTAATTGTGTAAGTGTGGCAGAGGGGATGTGGCTGTGTTCCATTCCACAGTGTAATTTAAAGTGTGCTCCTTACTCCCTGCTCCCTGTGCATGAAATATTGCCTTTAAATGCATACTGTGCAACTAATGCAAACTGGTAAATACATTTTATTTGACCTAATATGGAAATATTTCACTACAATGGACAAAATAGCACTGGAGAATACAGTTACACTAAAGAAAGAGTTCTGATTAAATAAAATAAAATTAATATAATGTGATTGTAAAATATGAGGTATAAAAATATAAAAGGGTAAAATATGATTGAAACATTCAGAAGTATGAAATTAAGCAGTGTCAGCCGCTCAGAAGCCAGCCTCACGTAATGCTCACATTAAAGGATAAAACGAGACTGAAAGTGAAGGAAAATAATAGGAATGGCACAAAACAACTTGTAATTTTTTTGCTACCAATAATGATACTTCATACAAGAATCATATTGACACCCAGGAGGTGGTTTCTAACTACTAACAATTTTAAACGTTTGTTAAAATGAAGCATGTTGCAGTTAAACCCTTCCATGTGCAAAAATCATGCACATTATACATATAACGAAAAAATAAATATAAATACAAAAAAAATCTATAATAAAAGATAGTTTACATGTTAATATTTTTTTATTCTTTCTATCTACTTTAATGTTTAATAATAAGAAAAATTCCATAAAATGAGTTAGTTCCTTCTTTCACTTTTGTTATAGCAGCTTTAAATAGATGTTTCCATAGCAGCAGTGTGTGTGTGTTTTGTTTTGTTTTTTTTAGCTCTCAGGAAGTTACTACTTATAACAACACTGACAACTTAGCTCGTCATCGTACCAAGGAGCCATAATAAATAAACATCTCCTCACAGGCCACTTGACCATCGTTTTGATCATGAGGAAGGGTCCATCTCGGACGGGGTGCCAATCCATTGCAGGGCACTCACACACTAGGGGCAATTTCGGAATGTCAAGTAGACTAACTTGCATGTCTTTGGACTGTGGGAGGAAACCCTCCAAGAACTGGGAGAACATGCAACTCTATGCACGGGAATCGAACCCATCCCCTGCCTTACAACCCCTTGCTGCCTTACATCTCAACCATATCAAAAATGTCAGATTTGGTTATGGAAAATTTATCATTAATCATTATTTTTAAACACTCTCAAAGCTCATGGATGGGAGTAGCACTGAAAAATGTTAAAAGTAAAGGAATGTCTTCCTGGAGCGATCAAGGTCAGGCTCGACTCCTCTAGTTTAACGTCAGGATGTAAAATTAATTACCGACGTCATCTCCAAGCTACAATTGAGCTCCAGGCTAACTTTGACTAACTGTTTGCTGGTTAATTATTATTTTTAACCGGAGATGAATGTGAAAACTCTAATTGTTCTGTAAGGTGGGACACAGTCTAGTGTGATTTCCTAAAAAAAGAAATCATGTACAATTGTGTCTGGGGAGTTTTTAGAGACCAAACTAAAAGTAGATGTAATCTAAACCCGTTTAGTCATCACCCAGTTTCATCTAAACCCTCATGAGAAAAGAGCAGAGCAGGCGGCTTTACCTGATCACAATCCTAGATTATAATGTGATCAGGAGGTGTTGTGTGTTTGTAGCACATGTTTTTTTTTAGCATTATGATTAGCAGAAATGGAATTTTTCAAAAGCGATAAAAGTCTAGATTACACACAGCTGGGAATCCACAAAGTGGTGATGATGATGGTGATAATGAATTAATCTCTTTTTCTGATCAAGTGGTGTTGGTTTATTAACATCCTGTTATTTTACATTATATATATATATATATATATATAATTTTTCTTTCTAATTAGAAAACTAGACCATCAGTTGTTTTACTTTTACATAGAGAAAGGATGGGTAGAGTCAATAGCCATATTAAGGCAAAAAGCACTCAGTTAATGGAAAAGGCCCATCAATATTTCATGAAATGAAAGTCAGTCTATCTGAAAAATCTCAAGAACTTTAAACTTATCCACAAGTGCAGTCGCCGAAACCCCAGACACTATTTAGAAGTGGCTCTCTTAAGGACCTTTCCAGAAAAAGGAAGCCCAAGAGCTACCTCTGCTGCAGAGGATACGTTTATTAGAATGACCAGCCGCAGAAACCTCGGATTTACATCTCCTCAGATTAGATGCTGATGACCAGATTTGGTCTAATGAATCCAAATTTGAGTTTTTTTTTTTTATTTTATTTTAACCAGCATGTCTTTGTTTGCAGTAGAAAGGATGAAAAGATGGTTCCTGAATGTGTGGTTCCCATTGTGAAGCATGGATGAGAAGGTTTGATGGTGTAGGCTGCTTTGCTGGTGACACTGTTGGTGTAATTAAGAACGCACTTAAACAGCATGGCTACCACAGCATTTTGCAGCGGGAACATGCTATTCCATCTGGTTTGCACTTAGTGGGACCATCATTTGTTTTTCAACAGAACAACGACCCCAAACACACCTCTAGGTTATGTAAGAGCTGTTTGTCCAAAAAAAGAGATTGATGGAGCGCTGCAGCAGATGACCTGGCCTCCACAATCACCCAATCTACATCCAACTGAAATGGTTCGAGAAGTTGGACCGGAGAGTGAAGGAAAAGCGGCCAACAAGTACTCAATACCTCTGGGAACTCCTTTAGGATTGTTAGAAAACCATTCCAGGGTAATAACCATGAGGCTGACTGAGATAATGCCAAGAGTTTGCAAAGCTGTCATCAAAGCAAATGTGGCTACTTTGAAGAACTGAAAATTTAAAACATATTCTGGGTTATTTATGTTTGTGTTGACTACATAATTCCATATTTGTTCCACCATAATTTTAGTGTCTTCAGTATAAATGGACAATGTTGAAAACAATAAAAAATAAAGGAATAATGATTAAGAAGGTATGCTCAAACCTTTGAATGGTGTTTTATATATATTATTTTCATGGTTAACTGCTATTTCTGAATCTATACAACTATTTAAAGATATATTATTGCTTTTATCTATTTTCTTTTGAATCTACGCATCTGCTTATAAATGAAAAGTGTTATTGCTGGATCTAAAAGCACTATTCCCGACACTAATTATAGTATTATGGTTTATTGATGAAAAGAGATATTTAAATATGCTTAGTGCTACTAAACATCTATCAATTCATATTATTACAGACCTAATGAGATTATATATACTATTTATAGATCTGATTACTATTTATAGTTTAAGAATGAGAGTGTTTTCATATTAGTCATTAATTCTTTCCTCATGACACTTTAGAGATTTGGATCAAGAGATGATAAATCAAAACACAACTTCATACTGTATTTTGTCACAATGTTTTGCTGCTTTGGTTAAGAGTGTTTTTTTTAAATTTTATTTATTTTGTTTTTTTAGTTGAGGTTCGTATCTAAAACAGATCTAGAGTTTAAAGTTTATAAAGACCTAAAGGGTCAATTCTACTCTTGTGGTTTGAACTTGTTACTGTTTTACAAAAACAGACGAAACCGGTTCTATATCAATGTCCTTTCTTCAGTTCCTTAAAACGCTGATGTCGCATACCAACATTCCATTAACAAAGATGTGACAAGGATGGGTCTAAAGATAAAACTCAGAGACAGCTACCTGACATATTGCATAACTTAATTTGCTTGAGTCTTAAAGAACTTGCACCATTAGGGATTCTTTAGAGAAGGTTGTGTCACCATTCAAGGCTCGGTATAAGGAACCACGTTTGTCCCTTTTAATAATGGCTTTAAGTGAAAGTTCTCGCAAAATCTTTCCAAGAACTATTGAGAAACCACCATTTTCCCAATAGTGGATACTGTATTAAACATGTATAGGGTTCTTATTTATTTTTTCTTCTAATATAGAACCCAGCAGAACACTGGGTTTCTCCTTTCACACTGGTTTTTGCCATAGTGTTTTAACTATAAAATCTTTTTCTTATTTTCTTCAATTCTTATTTTTTTGGTGCACCCTACAATCAAAAAGGTTTCTTATTAGGACCAAGTTCTGAGCAGAAGACAAAAAAAAAGAGAAGAGAACTATCGACTTGCATTGAATCAAAGAGTTCTCCAATTCCTAAAGTTATAAAGTAGAACGTTTTTTTAAGAAGGTAAAGATTCTTGAATTGTTCAAAGTAAAACTGGAAACCATTAAATCACCTGAGGTGATGTTTTTACACAAAGCTCCAGGTGGAAACACTTTAGAAAAGCATTCTATTAACCATAGAATGCTTAAGGTAAGGTCTAATGTAAAATCTTACAATATACGTTCTAAGTGGAACCATGGTTTGAATGTTTTGTGTAGCTGAACTGGACCAAAAATTTTTCAATCATCCAAAGAACCATTGAAGAACCCCTTTTTGTAAGAGTGTATAGACATTTTCTGACTTCCCAGATGTATTCCCAAATATAAAAGTTAAAACAAGAATCGTTTTAGCTCTTTAAAATATTAGGTACACGTGCCTGGACATGGACATGAACAGGGTGGGGCTTCAACCAACAGAAGGAGGCACCTGAACCCTTGACCCCGGAGGTGTGAGACCACAATGCGCAACCACTCCATCACCATTATACTGTTACTATATTGCATATGTTATTAATAAAGAATTGTTTATTACTGTAATAGTCATTCAGTGGTATTCATTTATGGAGATATGAGTATGATCAATTACTTGTGTTTTGATGATATATGAAATGCTGTTTGAAATTTCCAGTGACTTAAGTTTGCGAAATGTACTGTAAAAAAAAAAAAAAAAACTGTATAACAACAACTCATAATAATCAAAGGGTTTATGTTAGAGTTCAAAGGGGTTAACATTAAAGGGTTTGCATTTGAAGTTTGTATATTGTGTTTTTTTTTGTTTTTTTTTTCAAAAAATATTTCCGTAAAGTCTAAAAGCTTTTGGTAAAGTGGCATGATCACTATACAGGTACACGCCTTTTACAATCAGATAGGCAGAAACAAGATGATACTGTTGGTTAAACTAGTTTACCATTTAAACCTAATCTGTGCAGATAAACTGGAAAGTGTAATTAGTTTACTGTTAAACAGGACGTTATACAGTTTTGAACAGTTGTTTTTAAAATTTTCATATAAAATGAGATAAACTATTAAAGGTTCTAGGACCATAAAACAGCCTACACCCTGAGAGACGGTTCTACTTTAGAAAGTAAAGAAACTTTAAATTAGGGCTGTCAAAATTAACGTGTTAATGCATGTGATTACTTTAGCATTACTATTTACTATTTTTTAACTTTGAGATATTATAAAACTGCATAATCTGTTTTCTCTAACCAGTTTGTCATGATTTTTTTTTATTTCAACATTGCATGTTTATACTTAACGTAAAACATTTGAGTGTTTTGAAATTGCGATTAATCATAATTAATCACTTCAAATCAAATCAAACTTCAAATAATGTATGAGCCAAAATATACAGTACTGAAACTCGCGCATGTTTGTGTTTCTCAATGGGACAAAACTCTAGACACCCGTGTTCCCAGTGGTAAAAAGGAAGTTCTGTTGTGCTGGAAGTGGGTCTCTCAACGGAGGAAAAAGCGTTCATAGTTGAGTATTATTTCCGCTCATACGGAAGTCCTTGTGAATGATGACCGAGTTTGAGAAAACTGTTTCTTCAATACTTTTTCTACAAAGCTTCTCATCTGTGATTGATTGATGGCACTTAGTAACCTTGTAACCCAGTATAAGTATCTATTCAATAATGAAAACTTCAAAGCACTTTTGTAAGTTGCTCTGCATACGAGCGTCTGACAAATGCCTAAAGTAAACGTAAAAAGGTGGCAGAACAATTCTTTCCCATACCTGTCCTGCATTACGCCAATATTACGCTGCGTTCATACGATATGATCATTGTCATAAACACTTACATTAAATCAACACACTGATTGTGTATATGTTAGTTAAGTTGATATTTTTCATCTTTTCATATCAGTACTGTTTATTTTGGTGCATACTGTGTTCTGATCGAACGCTTAAAGCATGTATTGCATTGTCAAACCCTATATACGATAGTTTCTCTATCAGAACCTTGTCTGCATGCTTTCTGCCACTAAGCCAGTGCTTCTGCTGTCATGCTAACGCTCAGCTAACGAGGTCTTTGTGTGCGTAGACAGATAAAAAGAACACCTGAAATACCGCATTCCTAAAACACTCATTATGCACACAGATAAGGAACCCATGATGTTCCCTGTGACGCTATGAGTCAGACCTGACCGAGACGTTCCTTGGCCCACAGTCTCCGAATGTCCGCACGTGATGTCAGCACGTGATGTCAGCAGTCAGGCGACGTCACATCTTTGTTTCTTTCGTCCATAAAACTGGACTGTTGGGTTTGTGCATGCTTGTGGTTAAAGAAATGGGTGCTGTATTTAGATCATTAACACACAGAGACACACCCCCACACACACCCCCACCCACGCACACACATATAGACAGTACAATAACTTTCTAACTATCTCAGTAATGCTCACTGAATGTTCAAGTAAAGAAACGCTGCTGATCCTTGACTTTATTACGAAAAACCTCCAGACTGAATCTGTGTTGAAGAATGAGACATTTCCTGTCACATTTGAGACACTTGAGACATTTCCTGAGACATTTCCCTAACGCTTGCGCATTCATGTGATTCATGTGTGAGTTTTCACGTGGTTTGCAAACCGGGCACATTATATGTTTCACACATTCCGTTCCTTTTCACACGTGACCAACTGCACCTGATTCATGTGATTCTTTACACCTGATTTGTTTATCTTCAGTTGTGACTCCTTACATACTGTACAGTACGATCCATTTACTGTACATCTCCATGTGATTCTGCACTTTAAGAGTCATTTTACTCACTTACAAACTTCACACAAATCATTTTTCATAAAGGGATTTTAACACTTTTTTTTCTCTTTAGGGTTAATTTTTATTTAATTAATAGAAATAAAACAGACAGAGAACGTTTCACATTTTTCCTTACTCACAATATTTATACGCTGAAAAGTGATCTTTAAATATTATCCTTTTATCTCTAGACATGATTTTCTACATAGTATTCATTTAGAATTTCAATGTGATACTGCACACATGATTTACATATGATTCATTTATTTTATATGTGATTCTTCACATGTGATTCTTTAATATGTTTCATTCCTGTTAACAAAACTTCTTCTATGTAACATAACTACTGTCTATGAAGGAATTTTTTTACAAATGATTCATTTATTCTCCTACATCATTCCATGATATCTTTTACATGTGATTCTTTATATTCGATTCATTCCCGTAAACAACATTTACAGGATTAAATGTTCCTAAAGCGATTTTCACAGATGATTCATTATTTTTCATTTGCATTCTTTACTTAGGATTCTTTTTTTTTCACAATTTTTTATCACGTGATTAAATTTTTTTTTTCCTTGCATGCAGTTATTAACTCGTGGTTCATTTCTATTTACTTAAAATGTTTTAACAGGTCATTGTTCTTCATTTACAATATTTATTCAGTGCAAAGTGATTTTCAGACATGATTCATTTATTCTTACATGTGATTCGTTTCACGTGATTTCTTTTACACGTGATTCTTTATATTCGATTTACATGATTACTTTTTCATGAAGTGATTTTCGCAGGTAATTCATTACACGTGATTCACGTGCGATTTCTTTCACATAATTCATTAACTCACACGCGATTCTTGGTATTTATTTTCCAATGTGACTCCTTACATACAGTACAGTATAAAATTAATTTATATCCACACAAGATTCTTCATAACTTCATTTCTATTCACATGGAAACTCACACACCATTCATTTATCCCAACACTCACATGGTGTATAATATAAACCGCCTACTCGTTACGTGACATTTGCGTTCACACCTACAGTACTTATTCCACGTGTCACTCATATAATCCTTTGTGGAATGGATGCGATGTTTCCACAAAAGCATGGCAAGTCTGTATTTACAGGGCTGGACCTGTTCACACCCAGGCAGGTACTCAGTTGTGGTTTTGAAAAGGTTAACAACGTCTCGCTGATTGATCGCTTCCATTGCTGAGTACCTTGTCTTGGTGGATGAATCATGAGTCTATTTTTGGGTCGAGGCATGTGGATTAGAATGCACGGGCTTCATTAAAGAGAAAAAAAAAAAGGAATTAAAAAAACTCAGGCTTGCCAATGATTAGGCCGATTGTGGTGTTGACTTTTTGTATTATTATTATTATTATTATTATTATTTACTTTTACCTTTTACTTCATTTTCTTCCATACTTATTGAATCACTGCCATAGCATTGGACGTTTACTTGGACTGTCTCTGAAAGCCTCTACTGTGCCCCCTGCATTCTTTGTTTTCTCTCTTTTAGAGATGCATTTTCGAGAAGTGGCGTCACTGAGTCAGCCCGAACGGCTCAGGAACGGCAGCGCAAACATTAAGCCCCTTTATTACGCCACGGTGATTCAGAGATCCCTCTACTATCCGCGCCAGGAACACGCTTTAGGCACAACCTTCCTCTCACGTCTTTTCAATAAAGCATGAAAGGATGAGTACACAGCCAAAACCGCCACTTTGTTTTTCCTCGGGCGTTTGAATGAGTCTTTTAAGTGCAAAAGTGTGTGGCTGATTTAAGATAAATAAATAAATAAAGAAAGAAAGGAATAAGTCAAGTCATATATTTTGATATGACCCAAATATTTCCAGAGCAACATCATCATTGTAAGATGCGATATTAACAAATATTAGTCACTTTTCCTTAAACGTTTGTGTTTTTTTTAAATAAATTTTTATAGTTAGCACAGACAAAAGAAGGAGGAATTATACCCCCAAATTTTAATATTAGGGTCATTTGGGCAGCATGGTGGCTTGGTGGTTAGCACTGTGGTCTTAAACTTCTAAACTTAAACTTCCATACAAACTTAAATAATTCTTTTGATCGCGTAAAGCTGCTTTTCGATAATGACAATTGTAAAAGTGCTATACAAATAAAATTGAATTGCACCCGCATGGTTCGCTTGCATGTCCTCCCCGTGCTTTGTGGGTTTCCTCCAGGTTCTCCGGTTTCCTCCCACAATCCGAAGCAATGCAGATTAGGCTTATTGCCGTTTCCAAATTGCCCCATAGTGTGTGAATGGGTGTGTGACTGTTAACCAGAGACACTTACCAGGATTGTAAAAATTTGAATACATACATTGGTCACCATGGGCCTCCACAGTCCATAGTTGGACTTCAGACGTTCCTAGATGGATGGATGGATGGATGGATGGAGTGTCATTAAAATGCCAGACACTACAGTTCCCAGTACCCTGTTTAAATATCCATGTTTTGGTCGAAATCCAGCCACAAAAGTGTAAAAATCATTTTATCTAGTCATATCAGGAAGGAGATGCGGTATAGATTTATTTCTGTTCCTTAAAACACTTCAGTTTGAGAGAGAAATCCCTGATTTGAAGGAGGAATAAGAGGTGTAAAGCCCTGATAAACACTGGATTTAAAGGAGTTCCGCTTTGCTGCTTAAACCGTGTCTGTTTTATACGTTGCATGACACGTTCCTGAGAAACACATGTGGCCCTTCACCCCCAGCGAGACACAACCCTCCCTGTAGAAAGAGAAATATTTAGCCACAGAGGTCTAGCGAGATATAAATCTTTAGTCCGTTGTGTAAAGTTTATGTTCCTGCGCTAAGCGTGTGGTAAGGAATGATGCTTTTGGATGAAAATATCCACGAGCGGTTCTGTAAAAAAAACGAGGTTAGATTTCATCCTGGCTCTGTATGATTACTCTGAAACACATTTCCTCTGAGAAATCATTTTGCAATACGATTATACAGTATGAATGTAACATGGACATGATGATGGGGCAATGCAGATTTGACAAGTAAAGCGAAAAAGGGATTGTTATAAATAAGAGAAGTTTATTATAGTAACCAGTAGGCAATCGTGCTTTTCAGACTCCAGGATTCAGTGGGCTATAAACCGTACAGCTGAACTGAACTGTACTTTGACTTTAGAACATCTGGCTGTTATTGAATGTTTTGCGCTGTATATAGGCAAAAAAATTACAAACCCAATTGCAAAAAAGTTGCGACACTGTACAAATTGTGAATAAAAGCAGAATGCAATGATGTGGAGGTTTCAAATTTTAATACTTTACTCAGAATACAAAGTAGATGACAAATCAAATGTTTAAAATGAGAAAATTTATCCCTTTTTTCTTTTAGAACAGTCTGAAAACATCTGGGGACTGAGGAGACAAGTTGCTCAAGTTTAGGAATAGGAATGTTGTCCCATACACTGTCAGTCAAATGTGATTCCGATTCCAATCCCGATTTTTGCTCATATGTGACACATATCCTATATGTTCTATGTCCGTGTAAACAGGAAAAAAAAAAACGCATGCATTCCGATATTTCCAGATCGGTTTCAGGCCTCCTTCATATGTGGAAATAAATCAGATATAAATCAGATATGTGCTGATGTGATTGTCTTGTGAACACACAGATCGGATTTCCTGAGCCATTGTGTTCTGTAGATCATTAAACCTGTGACTTCTTCGCGGTTTAATGATGTAATGTTATTCTCCGGTGAAAGCCTGTGTGGAATTATAACATCGCAGGTGACATGGAAGACGAAAAGGCCCCCCGTCTTGTGTTATTGCTTATTTAGGCTAAATAACATTAAGAAATCAGTTTTTGGTGAATGAAGCATATGCGCAGGCTGCAATTATGGCGTTTTTTCCCTCTTTGTCCGTTTCAAAACCATGGTGACGTTTGGCGAACTTTGCATATATCGCAGAGCTAGCGTCAAGCAAATTTCGCCTTCGTCCATCTTGGCTAGTGTGTAGCGCAAGAACCTCCCTTTAAGTATGCGCAATGTTTCAGATGGTATGGCAAGCGTAAACACTCGAATCGGTTTCGGGTCATAGTTGAAAGAACGTGTAAACAGACGGTCGAAAAAATCGGATATAGGCAACAAAGACAGACGTGCAGTGTAAACGGGGCTTAATACAGGCTTCTAGTTGTTCAACTGTCTTGGGTCTTCTTTGTCGCATCTTTCTCTTTATGATGCGCCAAATGTTTTCTATGGGTGAAAGATCTGGACTGCAGGCTGGCCACTTCAGTACCCGGATCCTTCTCCTACGCAGCCATGATGTTGTAATTGATGCAGGTTGTGGTCTGGCATTGTCATGTTGGAAAATGCAAGGTCTTCCCTGAAAGAGACGACGTCTGGATCAGCGCACATGTTGTTCTAGAGCTTGGATATACCTTTCATGTTGTGATTTCCATTACCGTAGCATTCCTGTACTGTATGTGATGCAGTGCCGTCTAAGGGCCTGAAGATCACAGATACCCAGTATGGCCTTTCGGCCTTGACCCTTACGCACAGAGATTGTCCCAGATTCTCTGAATCTTTGGATGATATTATACACTGTAGATGATGATAACTTCAAACTCTTTGCAATTTTTCTCTGAGAAACTACCTTCTGATATTGCACCAATATTTTTCGCCGCAGCATTGGGGGAATTGGTGATCATCTGCCCATCTTGACTCCTGAGAGACACTGCCACTCTGAGAGGTTTTTTTTTAAACCCAGTCATGTTGCCAATTGACCTAATAAGTTGTAAATTGGTCCTCCAGCTAATTCTTATATGTACATTTAACTTTTCCGGCCTCTTATTGTTACCTGTCGCAACTTTTTAGGAATGTGTAGCTCTCATGAGCCAATATTTGGCATGACGTTTCAAAATGTCTCACTTTCAACATTTGATGTGTTATCTATATTCTATTCTGAATGAAATATTGAAATTTGAATCTTCCACTTCATTGCATTCTGTTTTTATTCACAATTTGTACAGTGTCGCAACTTTTTTGGAATCGGGTTTGTATGAAAAAACAAATAGAATGGTATAAGCCAGTATTTACATTTCATAGTATTTGGTAAATACCCTCATGCAAGGCGACTTACATTATTACAACAATGTGTTTTGAGCAGTTGAGGGCCGTGCTTAAATCAAGTAGGCTTTATTTTCACTTCAACCATATACAATTTAATACACAGTTAAACAAAACAATGTTCCTCCAGGACCGAGGTGCTGCATACAACATAAATGAAGGAAAAACTACCTAGCGAACTTAGAGACCTAATTAGCCGGTTAGCTGGGACAAGACAGATTGACATTTTTCAGTTAAGAAGAGAACTATCTACGTTTTTTACAACAGAGACAATGAATTGGGGTAGTGGGAGGAGAAACAGTAAACCATAAACAGTAAACCTTCCGTAAGTAGCAGCATGGTTTACTAGTTAGTGCAAATTAACAAGAAATATATATTGTGCAAAAGAACATTTACAGGTTGGTGTGTACAGTACAATAGGAGGGTAGTGTAGATCAGTTGTGTTTGCGCATGTGTTGATTAATCAGTCCAGTCTCAATGTTTTGAGATAGTCGAGTTAATCTGAGTGATTATATTGTGTGTGTGTGTGTGTGTGTGTGTTTATCAGTCCAGTCCCTTTTTGTTGAGGAGATAGATGGCTTGCGGAAAAAAGTTGTTTAAGGGCCCAACAGTGGTAACTTCAAGGTGGTTGGGTTTGAACCTGGGACTTTCCGAGCAACAGTCCAACACTTAACCGCAGAGCTACCCACCTCATGACCCTTGTATACCTTTTATAGTAATGTACATGGTTTGTCTGGGGGAAAAAAATTAACAAGTGTTTTGTGCAACACGGTGTAACCTGGCAGCCGAGGAGAGTTGACTGGAATGCACACGTGTGACGGCAATGACGTCTTCACTGTACTAGTCACAGACTGAGCGAGTAGAGCAACGATCACGATCAAGTCCACACACCTACCCATGCATCACGTCTCGTGCTGAGTTTTTTTGGCCAAACATAAAACCAACCAGTTGTCTCATTTCTGTCAGTCGATGAAATTCAGGAAATTACGATGAGCCATTCTGACGAAGGATTTTGTAGGATCTTATACAGTATATCTATTTTTTTTTTTTTATACTGCATGCCTGGATTCTTTCTGGACACCCCACATATAATGTGTTTTGATTGATTCGTAATTTCAACTTGTACATTAAGTAACCTGTAAGGAAGCATTCCATCTTGCAGCACAGAGGATAGAACTATATTACTATCTAACATTAAAAAATATGGATAAAAATGCAAAGGCAGCACATATGTTTTTTTCAATTTTTAAAACAGCTACAAAGTTAAATGCAAGGAAAAACACTGTAGTGTGGATGAAAACCATTCAGTGACCTGCTAAACCATTAAGCAATTCGAAACGCACAGTAACACAATAGTTTTATCAAACAATCAATAATCATAAAAAACTAATTGGATGAGCTCACTGATGTTGTTTTATTGGGGGAAATAAATCCACCCACATTTCCTTCTGAATGATGAAGACAATGATCTGATCCTTGGCTTTAATAAGTCCAACAGAATTTCCTTCTATTAATCTTTGGGGAATCTCACTTAAACAGTCTCTATCAATAAAATAAGTTCCACAGATATCTCTTCTTCAGCCATCCACTATAAGCCAACTAGCAAAGACAAGTGCTGCATCAAAATTAACTCACTAACTATAAAAGTCTCCAATCCACTGAGATGATGCTGTGAGTACACAACACTACAGTATATGTATGTAATGCTAAATAAACTAAATGTTTCCCACTACATCAAAATCTGATTGAATATTTAGTTAATTAATGTTAATTTGAGCCTCAATTCAGTTACATGGCTTCATGGTGGGACTCGAACCCTCAACCCTGCAGCAACAGTACCAACCACTATTCCATCGTGCCACCTGACACAGATCATGCAGCAGAAAATATTGTATGAATAAAAATATTTATAAGTAACACAGTAATTAAAGTCACAAGGTTTTTACTTTTATTTTATACTTCACTGAAGGCTAAAGGCCGCTACATGTGAAAATGTGAAAATTATCCCCTTTAAAAACATTTTTAGGTACTTATTTCTAATTTTAAAGCTCATCACTCATATTCAAGCATCATTAAATTGAATTCTAACAGCAGCTTGGACAGTGAGTCTGGTTACAAGACAAATCTTAGGTTTACATCCCATTTTGTTTCTTGTAGTAGCAACTTTATCATTGAGACATGTTATGGCAGTCAAGCAATTACAAGTTTATGTATAGAGATGTTTATTTAGGGATCGACTCTTTGTAGGTGCTGTAATGTACATAAGAACAGGGACATGTTTCACAATAATGCTAATAAAACTGTACTTGTTGGCAAGTTGCTGTGGTATGAGGGTAAAAAAGACACTGTTTATAGGATTATAATCAACCTATTGGTGGAAATCATGACCTCTATGTGTTTTTGTTCTTTTTACAAACTGTGACCAATCATATTTACTCCAGGACTAATTTAATCTAATTTAGTTGAATCTAATTTAATAAAACATGACTTGGATTTCATACAAAACCGAGCAACTGGGCTTGGATTTTGTTCGCTTTTATAAAAGTGCAAGTCCTAAGAAATACTAAATTCTAACCATGCACCAACCTCACCTCATTCCCATCCATTGTTCTTTTTAGTTTCTTATGCAATTTGATATGCAAACAACATGTGAGACATTATTGAGAAGAAATAAATGTCCTATTTGTTGAAGTTTCACTTCTGGATTTTATCCCGTTATGGATTTTCCGATTATATAAAGACTCTAAATATTTACTCAGCAACCCCAGAAATAAAATATGGACCTCCAGGAGTTGGAAAACTGACAACTACAAGTTAAACCGATATTAAAGCAAGTTTGTTGAACGAGGACCAGGAAAATATAATCCAACTCAAACACCATTAAAACTCCTTTTCTTGTAGCTAATGATAATCCTGACTTCACCTTTTAAAAGCGATCATTGTATATATTGCGTAAGGAGGGAATGATTTATTATTTGTTGATTGGAAACAGAAAGAGAATTAAGGGATTGTCTGTGGTTTCATGAGGTTTATATTTAGCATCCTGTTATTTTCCTTGTTGGAAATTTAGAGAAAACGTGGCCCGAGCATCTCTCGTTGAGGACGTGATTGATATAGCATCTGTTGTTATTTTTGCAGGCCGAGATGGAGAGATGGAAAGCAGTCATTATGTGATCACCCATGAGCGCCAGATTTTGGCAGGAGACGAGCCAAATGATTCCCGCAGAGGAAACACTGGTGTGAGGGGCGGAGCAGCAGGAGGAACGCCACTCACTATGCAGGGTTCACTTCATGTTTCTGAGTCACGCTGTGATTAGGGGCCCTTCAGCGTGGGAATGCTAAACCTTGGGGTTGCTCTTGGCAGTGGTATCACTTGCAGCTTCATTTTTTTAACTGACTCTATTGTGATCCAAAATGTTTGGAAAGTCTGAATTGTTTCTCTTCTTCCCCTGACAAAAAATAATGAAACTTGCAGTCCAGTTTTACGATTCCGTATAAGACGCTTTTATAAATTACACACAAACAGTTGTAACACAACTGAACTCCTCATGTGCACCAATTACATGTAAAAGTTTCAATCATGCATCTTAGAAACACAGCTCTACGTCAAAGGAGAAAATGTGTGAAGGTTGCATTTCCGAGTGACATTATTGGCTAGGGTTCAGTATAATTGACCACCCTGATGGTCCATGAGGGACCAACATGACTCCGGTGCAATCCTGATGCCACACAAGCTGTTTAGAACCTTAAGCAAGCTTTCACTTCAGTCCCCATGCTGAAATATCCAGATAACCCCAAGACTTTGATCAAGAAGGTCTTCTATCATTTTAATATTTCCACAGGAGGAATACCAAAGCATGTCCCAAGAAGTGAATGTTCAGAACACTCCTCCTCAGAGACTGGCTAATCACCTTTGCCCAAACCTCACCAGCCACATGGTGCTCTGGCACTCATAGGACCTATCAGATCTTCCAAAAATGTACTAGTGGTTTAATCTGCTTTGAACTTAACTTGTTCCACATGAACCCAAGCCAAAGTACCTTGAGCACTGCCAGCTTTAAAGCTCATCCCTCTTTCTGTAACTCGATGCCCCTGGCTACACAGGAAAATCCACTTTATCACGGACCTTCCTCCATGGCAGAACAACATTACCATCATGATCATTGTGGACATTACATTGCAGCATCTGGCAGACGCCCTCATCCAGAGCAATTTTTTCGCTTTCGTGTTTTGCTGTGTCTCATCCTACTGCTTGGTCCCCTCACTAGATTCCAAATAGTAGGACTCATTTTACAACATGTATGTTTGGCATTGCAGAAGACATCATGAGTGACAAAGGATGCAGTTCACATTCAGTTTCTGGAGAAGTTTCATGGAGAAACTAGAAAGCAGGGGAAGTTTGCAATCTTATTACCAATTTAAAACTGCCAGGATAAAAGACACAATCAAGACATTGAGAGATGTTAAAGGTCATTCTGCATAGACAACCAGGGTACTCAGGGAAAACTTGCTCAGTTACTCACGCACAGTTGAGTAAACAAATCAAATTTGAAGTGCATATAAGTACATTACCATTCATCTTGATCCTTATAAATTTTACCGCTGTTCACACTGACTATGAAGTTTGTCACCTGGAATGCAGGAACAAATTCCACAACCCTCGTTCCGTGTAAATGCATTGTAAAGGTCAAGTAAGTCTCAAAGTGGCATGGTGGTGGAGTGGTTAGGACTGTTGCCTTGCACTTACACGGTCCAGGTTCAGTTCCCAGCCAGGCTCGATTCCCGTCTCTTTGTGCATGGCGTTTGCATGTTCTCCTCGGGCTTGGTTGGGTTCCTCTGGGTGCTCTGGTTTCTTCCCACAGTCCAAAGACCTTCAGATTAGGAATTGGTGTTCCGAAATTGCCCCTAGTGTGTGTGCCCTGTGATGGATTGGCACCCTGTCCAGGGTGTACCCTGCCTTGTGTCCCAAGTCTCCTGGGATAGGCTCCAGGCCTCCTGCGACCCTGCCCAGGATAAGACAGTATAGACTGCAGTCCCACTCCAGTTGATATCTTTTAAAGTTACGGTGTATTAGTAACAAATTTAACTCTTTTCTTTCGGTTATATGGCTAGTTCTTGGATAGCTGTACATCAGCATGTTGTGCATCAGCATCATATGGAGACGTATGTTATATGCCATTTTAAAACATGGTTGGCTTCTAAAAATGTCTAATATTTACGACGTCTTGTTATGGATTTGCAATAGGCAAAATGGGGTTGTGGGACATTTTTGCATGTTTCTGCTACACAGCAGTTGCTCGGGTGCTCGGAAAAAAAACATGCAGCATCGCGTTTAATTGGTTAAATGGACCTATTTTTCATAATCGATTTGAAATGCACTGTAAATCAAGCCGATCGTTGACTAGAATCAAAAGACTCTTCCAGATTCGTACCAAACCATATTTTTCAGTTTTGTTCCTGTTTATGGAATCCTGTTTCTAATCCTAACCAGAATTAGAGGCCGTCACTATAGTAACAACAATGTATTAGAATGAGTGCATTGATGTACATAATGATAATAATTATAATAAAATGAGAACAACAGAGAGGGTTATAATAAAAATACAGTACAAGGCAGGGACTTTAAATAAGTTATGACATGACTAATGAGTGCTGAAACACTTGTTTATACATGTTGAAGTTGCTAGGAAACATCCTTCTCTCATTTCATTATAGTGCCTTATTGTAATGTCTTTGTTTCTGGCACGGTTAAACGAATGCATCCAAACAGTATGTTCTGCGTTCGCTTTTAAAGGTCAGCGCTGAAACAATTCTCTCATTTTCTGTAACTGTAACCAGATTAGCGTCAGTCGATTCCATTCAATCTCTCCGAGCTGCCACAAAGTCTCTCCCTAAGAAACATGTGTGTTTGATTGTTTGCAGTTTTTATCCACATATTGAGGCAACCTGGACGGTGGAGCGCTGTTCCTGTGAGAGGGGCCATTCTCCCCGCTCTACATTGTGTTTTGCTTATATTTTGTATCCATAGAGACAGCATCGAGCTTGACTAGGATATACAATGTCAGTTTAGTTTAATGTTCTGCCATGACGCCCTTCTCGTCCCGTTCGTGTACATAGAACTGGTTTATTGTTGCTGCAGATGTGTGAGAGAGAGAGAGAGAGAGAAAGAGAGAGAGAGAGCTGTGTAAAAAAAAAAACGGGTGGGAATCTTAAGCGAGTAAGGACATGTCCTATATTACACGCAGCCTAGATTCACTAAGGTGGGACATAAACACTTGGCTGCGGCTCACACACACACACACGTCCTTAGGTGGTAGTCTGTGATTTCTGGAAAGAAAATAAACCTGAGATGATTTACCAGACTCTTTATTCACGCTATAATTTAGTCTAAAATGCATGGTGTCATTGGAAACTGCCAAAACAACACCTCACAGATGACACTATGGTGGACGTTGTTTATGTCTCGTTTGGTTCTGTTCGGGTTTTATGGTTTCGCCATGCACTAGAGATGTCTGACGTGTCCAATAAAATGACCAGTTTACCTTCATCACAGGACGGTAGATTAAAGGGACAGCTTGTTCAGACAAGCTTGTACTGTATACAGTAGGTGTGTCTTTATAAGACAATATAAATAAGATATTAAACATAAAAATGTGGAAAAAAAACTTGTCTCTAAAAATTTAACTAGATCAACCTTAAACAGGATTTGTGCACATCCTTGGAAATTAATACCAAGTTTCCGCCTACACAGAACTACAGCACTATACAATTTCTGCAGAAGACGATGTTTCTTTATCTGTATACACTACATAGCAGAAAGTTTGTAGAATGCAGACCATGTGTGCTTTTTAAACACACAATCACTCTTTTTTTTTTCTTTTTTAATGCACTCCAATCTCTTTAGAAGACTTTCCACTAGATTTCAGACCACGGCTGTTTGTATTTGTGGTACTTTCATTATAAAGGAATTTCATCACAAATTCTTAATGGAAGCTGAAAGTTTGTATTGTGAAACACATTGTCCCATAGGAAATAATGTAAATGTAGATAATCCGTTCCAGCCATCCAAAAATATTACCAATATCATAAATTTTCACCACTATAATCATTTTTAGCATATAAAAACAATCAAAACATATAGAATAGACATGCAAATGAAGTAAACTATGAAATAAATAGACAATAAACATCACTTAACCTTAATTTATGATTCCTCTTAGCACCGGCTGCTTTAATAACCAAACTGAAAGTGTCTACGTTTTCTTCTTGCTACCGACCTTGATAACATTCCTAGGACACATGGTGCTATGTCTTCACTAAATCTTGCATTAAACACACAGAAAACCCAACAAAATAATACAGTATGTAAAATTACTTCGCTTGGCTTTCCACTGACGTAAACGAGTTTTGATCGGCTACCGGTCGTAAGTCCAAACGGGAGTACATGTGATCAAAAGTACAGTATGCGTGACTGGCTCAGTTTTATGAAGGATAAATTTCTTGCAAAATTTTAGTTCTTGAGGCAAAAATTCGCAAGGTGAGGTGCTCATATGCCAAGGTACCACTGTACTGCTGTTGCGAGGTCAAGGAGGCACCAGTTGCAGTTCCAGTTCATCCCAAAGGTGATGATTCAGTGGGGATGAGTTCAAGTCAGGGCTCTGTACAGGACACTCGATTTCTTCTGCTCCGACTTTAACTGAACACACCGTTTCTTCACGGAGCTGGCTTTGTCTCATGCTGGAACATTTTTAGAGATTTTGGTCAAGTGTCCATACACGTTTGGTAAGACTAAACTGCGTATTGACTAATTGTCCCACAACCCAATTTGCCTAATGCAAATCCATAACAAGTGGACGTAAATATAACACATTTTCAGAAGCCAACCATGTTTTGAAATGGCATATAACATACAGGGCGGCCTTGTGTTTCCGTACCTCCAGGGTCAAGGGTTCATGTCTCGCGTTGGGTTTGTGTGTGCATGTAGAGTTTTGCATGTTCTCCCTGTTCTTGGTGGGTCTTCTCCAGGTACATCACATACTGCACCGAGTCTCCTAGGCTTCAGGCTTTTCATGACCCTGTACAAGATAAACAGTATAGAAAGTGAATAAATTAATATTATATAGTATACTGTAGGCAATCAAGAAAATTTTAAAAAGAAAGCAAAAGTTAAAATTTGGCAGCAAAAGCTTGTATTGTTCTTTGATGTCATGCTGGGTCTGAAATAAAAGGAAAAGCATCAAATTGCATGTCAGGATCCACATCGTTGGTCCATCCAATAAGACCACAGGTGACTGAAATGTTACGTTCAACATCATTAAAATCACCTTTCAGATTTAATATCAATGTTGATTTTGCATGAAGCAGACATCCTGCAGCATGCGTCAGAGCAGAATTTCCTGTTGCATAAACACAAGATTGGCAGAAACATGCCCACTGTGTCTGATTTCGTCTGATTAGACACAGTATCAGGAAACGTTGGGTTGCTTAATCACGGGCGTATTGATTCCAGCAGCCTCACCTCGATTCTATCAGCAAAGTGATTATTCAACAGTATAGTAACATGATTTAAGTACTTTTGATTTATTACGTTTGGAATGTTCTATGATGTTATTCTGCAGTTGTTGTGACACAAAATTACAAATCAGGTTTCATCAGGATCTGGCTAGCAGAGGCAGCGTTAAAAAAAATAATGCTGACTTACCAGAATGTTACATGTCTTCAATCGACATAAAGCGTTTTTTTTCCCCTTTGTATTCAGGTCACATTTCATTTCTCTTGATTCTTTTAGCAGAAATGGGATAAAACGTGATTTTGGCAAAAATACAATGCAATGTTCATTTTGATGCTCTTACATCCCAAAACCTGGTTACCTCTGTCAGGAAGCTTGACAATGGAGATGGATTGGATTAAATACTGGAGATGGATATTTTCGTCCAATTCATCCAAATTCATTCAAATTAGCAATTAAATATGTTATAATAAAATAACATATACAAACCCTGAGAACACTTGATGGTCGGATATCTTCTGCAAGCACCTTGAGTCCTTAATACATTCTCATTAGGGCTGCATTTACATAATAATAATAATAATAATAATAATAATAATAATAATAATAATAATAATAATTGTGAGGTTTCAATACATTTGAATTCAGTTTTTTTTTTATATCTGCAAAAAAAACCTAATAAAAACAATGTATACTAAAAATCTGTAAAACATTCCCATGTGGTTAAGCTTCTAATATTCAAGAAGGGTGCTAATACTTTTGACATTGACCAAACATAATGAAAAATTGTGAAATTATATTTGTGATCCTCTGATGTGTTCCAGAACAAATACTTCATCAAGAACAAGTGCTTTTATTATTTTTTTTATTAAAATAATCTAATAAACACGTTTTCATGGCACGTGAATTTTTTATTAAAACCATTTTCAAAGCAAGGTGCGAAGCCCAATCTGACAAATTACTAAGCAAACATTATGGCAAATTGATATGAAAATGACTTTAATTAAACAAATTAAATGATTAGCATGGCAACCTGGGAAGCCAAGCAGTACCGTGATGGTTAAAGCACACGTCTGAAGGGTTTGGTGTCCTTGAGCTGCAGAAGCTTGTGGGACTTGTTTCTGTCTCACTGCAGCACACTCAGAAATACCTGCCCCACTTTACACACCTTCAGACACACACACACACGCGTTTATAGGCACGTCGGCAGTTGAGAATTAGGCCTGACTCACTTTTGTACTGGTTGGGAAAGTTTCATTTTGGGCTGAATGCCACCCCTTATAGGCGTATTTAGAACATTCCTTGACATGTTTCGAGCTGATGGCGTCAAAGAAAATGTACGTGGAGAAAAAAAGAACATGATAAACACAAATTATCCACAAGATGAACACCACAACCTCCAGGTGAAAAGCTGGTCCAATTCCACAGGAAAGCCAGTGTAGAACAAATTGCTGAAAAAGTCAGTAGTTGATCCACTTGAGTATCCATGGAATGCGCAGGACAAACAAGTCCGATCGACAGAATGCAACATCCTAAGGTACTGCTGTTAAACTCCCAGTGCCAGAAACCGCAGAGGTCTTGTGGAGTCATGCCCCGAGGGGCCAGAGCTGCCCCGGGGCGGCACAAGGGGAGCCTATAAAATATTGGGATTTTGATGCATAATGCATAATGGGTTTTAATGTTATATCTGTTATCATTGTAGGTGCAGTGGAATCCAAAAGAAAACTTTAGACTGTTTATCCTCACATATGACTTTTAAATTGCAAGTGAAATATCCTTTCAGGGTGATAATAATTTGTCAGCTTGAGATAAAGTGAAAACCCTCAATGTCCCCCCACCCTTTTTTTTTTTTTACTGTCAAATAAATTTTTTCTGCTTCTGGGAAAGTGTGCTAATACTTTTTTCCCCATAAATTCACACACATGTAAAAAGCTATGATTGTTTAGGGGAAGACATGACTTACCTGTGACACACAGTTCCAAGATACAATTTGTTTGGGATCCACACCAAGCTCCTTTGCACCCCTGGTTGTGAGTCCAGTGAGCATGTGTGAGTGAAAGGGGCGTGGCTTACATTTACATTTACATTTAGGCATTTGGCAGACGCTCTTATCCAGAGCGACTTACATTTTTATCTCATTATACATCTGAGCAGTTGAGGGTTAAGGGCCTTGCTCAAGGGCCCAGCAGTGGCAACTTGGTGGTTGTGGGGTTTGAACCTGGGATCTTCCGAACCGTAGTCCAATGCCTTAACCACTGAGCTACCCCTTAGACCCCTTAGACCTGGCTTAGACCAGTGGCTTTAACAACAGACAATGTAACAAGATTCTTTGCATTTGCTTGAATAGGGAATTAAGTCCTCCGATTCCGGGACGAATATCTCAGGAACTGTTGGAGCTACAGAATTGTTTGAGAGAGGAGATTGAACCAAAAATAAGCAAAGAGGTGCAAAGGAGCTTGGTGTGGATCCCAAACAAATTGTTCATGAAACATTTTCTACCAAAGGTCATCTTTCTCCATAGCTCTCAGGAGACCCGGCTGAATGTTTTGATAAGTTTCGTGGGGGTGCGTGCAAAACTCTGTCGATTTGGCCATCGAGTTCAAATCGGACAAAGTTTGGGAAACCATCAGTTTGATTCCTTAGAAAAGTAACACTGAGCCATTCTTGGGGCTTCATGTTCCAACTGGCACGGCATGCATTAAATGAATGAAGAAAAAGAAGTGCAACAATAACGGTAGGAGATTTCAGCACTGACTAATTAAATACTGAAGTGCATTAAGAACATTGTACTCTTTCGGTGTACTCTTTCGGATTCTCAGATGCTACCGAGACTGGAGTCTGAGTCACTGTTAAAAATAATCTCTGCATCATTCTCTCAGACGTCGCATTCTCCATCCATGCACAACCGCTCATTAACCTACTGTATAAAGAGTTCTGTTTTTATGGACACAGCCTTCCATGCTACGAACTCTTGTTTCATAATGACTCCTTTTAGCTGAGCAACCAGGTCGTGAATTCCTTTTAAGGACCTGTTATGTATTGAATGAGTGTAATATAATGAGCAGATTTATCATTTTATAATTTTTTGTGGGGTCACGGTGGCGTAGGGGTTAGAGCACTGTGGCGTCGTACCTCCAGGGTCAAGGATTTAAATGTGACATGCAAATCTTTGCATGTCCTCCTGTTCTCGGTGGGTGTTGTCCCACAGTGCACCCTGTGATGGACTGGCACTCTGGGTGTACCCTGCCTCATGACCAGAGTTTCCTGGAATAGGATTCATGGTTCCTTTGACCTTGTATAGTTTAAGACGTATAGAAGATGAATGAATAAACATTTCTTGCTTTGATTTATTTACTTTCATACCTAATTTATTTAGCAGGCATTGGTGGCTCAGGTTTCAGCCACCTGCCACTCAGCCACCTGCCTGGGTCTGCCTGGGGCCTGGGTCAAAGCCCAACCACTGGATGCAGTACTGGTCCCAAGTCCAGATAAAAAAATGGGAGGGTTGTGTCAGGAAAGGCACCCGACGAAAAAAAACTGTGCCACATAGTGTGCGAATCAGATGGTCCACAGGAGCAGCTAAAGACCAACAACAAGAAGTTACTGTAATTTAGTTTTGGCACAGCCAAAAAAAATCTAATTTGTGCATATTTTGCAGTTGTTTGTTAGTGTTTATTTTTTAGTATTGCAGTGACCTACAGACAGAAATGTCCTGATTTAGCTTCTCAAAAAAAAAAAAAAAAAAATTGATTTTTGATATTTGATATACTGATTACAATGTTCCATGTAATAAACTGTGTGAAACTAATAACAAACTATTAGCCAAAACATGGTATTGGTGCTAAAAAGTGTCTCACCTAGGTGAAAAAGTAAATTTATTTTTAGATTGGATCGTATAACACCGTTTTCCATAATACGTAATGCTTTCTCCGATCCATGCTTCGTTTTTTGTAAATATTCATACTAATTTATATCTTTTATCACAGAAAAAGAGAAACATATTTGCTAAATACAATTTTATGCCATTTTATCTTTGTAGTGTCCGTAACTTTTTTCAATTAAAATCTTTTAATGATCCAAAAAAGTGTATTGTAAGTGTATAAAATGCTAAATTGTTAAGATACTATAACGTGAATTTGACATGGTTACGGACACTACAGGTTTAGATTTTTTTTTGCTTTTTAAGCTTTTACCAAAAACCAATTTAAGCAACAATTTTTACAGGTCATATGCTTCTAGAAACTTATTTTTCTAACAATATTTTAAATGATTATTGCTTGAAGGAAGACAGTAAATGCCCATTTTTAGAGCACAAATTAAGTCATCTCTCCAAAACGGCTAAAGTTAGCAGCTTGAAATTTTTAGGAATGGAAGATCGGTCACTTCCGGAAGTAGCTTCTTTGGCACACACACATTTCTGTATTATACGTGTACCCTGAAAAAATTAAATCAGCACCTGTGTTTTGGGCGAATATAAAAAGCATTTCCAATCGTCTATGATTTAACTACAAAATACATACAACAGAGTCCTCGAGACTTCCCCAAGAGTCTCAATATGCATTTTAGTTTTTGTCTTTCTTTTAGTTTTTTCGATGACTACGATTTCTCCCGAACGATGACAAGCTGTTACTGAACTTCCTGAAGATCTCCATAAAATTCCCAGATGTCTTAAAACTTTAGGAATTAAGGAACTACTGCAAATCCAGGATGTGAGAAAGAGGCTTAACTATGGAAAAAATGAGTAGTAGAAATGAGTCTCCAGTTGTGTTAAACACTTTGTTGTGATCCGCGGCACTGATCGAAGAGGATATGAGACATCCTGAGCGAGAACAGAAGTCTCACTTTCTCTTTCATTATTATATTTATTTATTTATTTATTTTAAATAAAGACAGCTGTAGCTCTAGACTTGCTGCTGTGTGCGTTTTGCTTCTGGGAGACTTTTTTGATCCTGTAAGTTCAAAGCAGCCGGTGAATGACAGCTGTGTTGTGACACACTGTGAACACAGCGCAGCTATTAAAGGCAAACAAGGCAGCGATGAAAGAGAGTAATAGAGCATGGAGACTAGAGAAGAGGTAGAGTGGCCGCTTGAACACACACACAGTGTGTGTGAGAGAGAGAGAAAGCTTACACAATGTTAACGCAGATATAAAGTAAAAAAAAGGGAGCGCTAATATTAGGTCAAAGTTGGCATGACATTAAACACAACTGGAAATTTTTATCTGAGATTGTAATAGTCACAATATTTCCCACAACCATCACCACCAAAGCTGTCTTTAATATATATATATTGTTACGACCGTCTAGGGGTTAGCCGCAACAGAAAGAGAGAACTAAATGAGCTCACACCAGAGAGATAAGTTAAAGGGTTTATTTTCACCTTTTTATTTACATGGGATTTATCTTCAGGGGAAGACCAGGCCAAAACAATAAACAAAACAGACTTTGTTTTAAACCTAAATAACCTTAATTCAACTGAAGAAAACAAAATACAAATTAGCTTACCTGTCTCCCTAAACAATAAACAGAGTCAAAATTTATACAAAAAGAAACGGCGTCTAACCCCCTACTTTCCGTATGAAAAAAGTTATTTACAAACTATTTTACAAAATGCTTACATGCAGCCGAATCGGAATCCATATCATAGTCAAAACAGGCAAAGGTTCAGATAAACGGGAGAGTCAGTCAATACAGAGTTTAACAAAGACAATACAGACTATAACACACAAACTCTTTTTCTCTCTGGCACAACACTCACAAACAAACGACAAAAAATACGACAGTCAATCAGAATTTTGTAACTACTAGCACACAACAAATCAGATTCAAAGAGGCTCAAAAATGGGCCTCCGCTGAGTGTTTGAGGTGGTCCTTATATCAGGCTAGGATGTAGAGTAGGACCAATCCGGAGCTTCAGCTGATTAACAGGCCACACCCACCTAAAACAGACAGGCCCAACACACAGGAGCAGAGAGAGAAATCTGACAGACACAACTAGCATATTGGAGTCATAACAATATATATATATATATATATATATATATATATATATATATATATAATGTGTGTGTGTGTGTGTCAATGAGAGAGAAGGTAGAGGAAAGGTGTAGTTGCAAGACGTAGAGGTAGAGAGGGTAGAGCAGTTTAAACATATACGGTCAACTGTCCAAAGCAATGGGGGGTGTGGTAGAAAAGTCAGTGCAGGCAGGGTAAGATGAGTGGAGAAGAGTAGCAGGAATAATCTGCGACTGAAAGGTATTGGCAAAAATGAAAGACAAAATTTACAGGACAATAGTGAGACCAGCGACGTTGTATGGTTTGCATGCGTACAGTGAAACCTTGGATTGCGAGTTACACGGTTTACGATCGTTCTGCAAGATGAGCAAAGATTTTTAATACATTTTGTCTTGAAAAAAGAGCAAGTCTTGGTTTACGAGTACAGAGTATCATGTATCACGCATGTGCTTCTTGTTTTGACGCCGAGTGTCACGTGATCACAACTGAGCCAACGTTTTTTTTCACTCTAATTATAATCCAAATTCCGTGCACGCGAGTACTGTTTACTATAACACTGTGACCATGTGTGTGTAAAACATATTTTATTTTGTGTTTGTAAGCGCTTGTGTACAGTGCGCATCTACTGTTTCTTTTAACACACATGTAATTTAACACAGTGCCAGTTCACATACTCTCTATCAGGACAGGAGAGGGTTCACACACACACACACACACACACACACACACACACTCAGCGCCTGTGCGCACAAATGGAAACACTTATCTATTTTTTATTTTTACTTTTTTAAAAGGCAGTGCAGGTTAATTTGTTTTATTTTTACTTAATATTTTGTGTTAATTATTTTTATGCATTTAGTTTTTTGGGCTGTGGAACGAATAATTTGAGTTTCTATTATTATTTATGGGAAAATCTGATTTGGTTTACGAGTGTTTTGGAATACAAGCCCGTATTATTATGCTCCAAGGTTCCACTGTATTTTGAGACAAATTACCTGGATTAGGAATTACAGGTAGGACGTTTAGAGAGGCCAGATTAAGATGGTTTGGACATGTGCAGAGGAGGGTTAAAGGAACATATCGGCAGGAGAATGTTAAAGATAGAGCTGGAAGGCAGGGAGAAGAGAAGAGGAAGACCCGAGAGAGGATATACTGTATGGATGTGGGGAGGGAGGACATGCAGGAGGTTGGAGTGACAAGGGAAGATGTGGTAGATGGAGACAAATAGTCCACTGTGGTGACCCCCAATGGGAGCACCTGGAAAAGAAGAAGGATGGTTTAAAAAGAAAAAAAACATCAGAAAACAAATTATGTAAAAATAGCAACTGTACTGTAAACAAAACCCCAAACTTGCACATGTATGGTAGACTCAAAGCACGTGGGTAAATGACTATAGTTTTATTAATTGCTGTTAATATTTTATATGTGACTTTATTTTATTTCTGTAATAATACACAACACAATGGTTTTAATAACTCCAAAACTGTAAATTTTTGAACTTTTTTTGAAAAAAATTGAACTAAATTTTTGAAAAATTTACTTCTTAAATAACACCAACTCAAGCCGTGTTTATTGGTACTACCAGGTCTGTGTGGCCGCTAGGTCAAATCGAACTCATCACTCCACAGACATCCAATTTACAAAAAAGTGTTTTATTCATCTTTGCCAACATTTATTTAAGAATGACACATGGTACTTTAATTTCTATTTGGGTTTAATTTAAATGTTGTGACGTGACAGCAGATTTAACCTTCTAACCAACCTGCTTTTTTTTATTTTATTTTAATTCATTTATTTCCATTGTATTTATTCTTTTAACATTTGATTTTAAAGTGTATCATTTAAATAAAATGTAAGAAAAAAAAATTCGGAAAAAGTCAGAAAGGTCTGTTACAAAGCTCTGACACTGAAGACTCCTTCCATAAATGATAAATAAACGCTTCATTACTGATAAACAACACTGCTGCTGAAGAATCAAAAACGTATAAGAGCGAGTGCATTGATATAAACCTGTGATATACAGGAACCATCAGTGGTGTGATACAATGTCAAAAAAAGAAGTCTAATACGTGACCCCCAGGGAAGCTTTTTGTTAATAAACACACCTTATCATGTGATGGATCATTTAATTGCAGGTTAGTCTACTTTTCAGCAGCCACATGACCTCATGTTTCTTTCAGCATGAAAAGATTCAAGGTCAAGGAAACCCAGCCATGGTGTGTGTGTGTGTGTGTTTAATTTATTATTCAGTTATGACTTTACTCAAACCCTCAGTCATAAGACACTAAGCATAACCATGTCATAAATTAGGTCATGTGCAGTCGACAGTGCTTATATCATTCTTCTGATGCAGGGTTTCCATCAAGCATGACCAACCGTAATGTGCTGCTTTGTTAAACAAGTATAGGTACTCTTGTTTTTTGCTTTTTTACTTTTCATTTGTACGTCATATTACATTTTATTCTTGAACTTTCTACAGCGAGAAATTTATCCACAAACTCTTTAGCTCATGTTAGCTAAAAAGCTAACTCTAACATCAACTGGCTGCTATCTTCACATCAAACTCTTCTCTAGATTGTTAACTACATATTGTAGGATTATTTAAGGGGTCATAATCAGGGACAAATATAAAACCCCGATCTTTTTAGCATACGTTAGCTGGCTATTATTGTTTGGGGATTCTGAATTAGTACTGAACTTTAAAACATCCGCCAGCTAGAAAATTTATCCTATAGCTACATAACCCTTCTTGCTTCTTTAGTTAGCATCTAGCGAGGATGGTTCATCATTCAGAATCCGTATAAATAAAAGAAAGGTTTCATTAGTCAGAACCTGCTCTTTTAATGATATCTTTATGTTTAACTTTATGTATAACCAATCTCAGAAGCTTTTCTGTCTGTATGTCTGTATGTCTGTCCAGCCAGATTTCGCCACAGCATCACGTAACACTGTCTGGACAGAATTTAATGAGACTTTTGCAGTACTTAGATATCCGCCTTAAGTTTAACCTGCACCATAAGTGAAATCAAATGTTGAGTAAAAGTGATGTTATGAACATTTATGTGCCAGATTTAATAATCTGCTTTAAATATATAGTAAGCTACTAAAAAGCTTACTTACTGCTTTTTTTTTTTTTTAAGAGTTTGCTATCTAGCTAGGACTGTTTGGAGCATTTCTTCAGAAGTTTTAGTAAATTAGCATTAAACATTATCATCATGTTTCTAAACAAAATAAATAATTCTATGGTTTCTTACAAAATCTTCTTTTAGCATTTTAAAGTAGCTAAGTCCTTAGGATTGTTCCAACATTCAGAACTGGTGCCTTAATCGGGCCACAGTGGAGCTTCGGCGAGCACCAACAGCACCTGCTACGTGCATGCTAGCATGCTAATAATGAGCGCTGCTTTCCAGATGGCTCCTGTTCGGCCTTGACTCAGCTGCGTTCTTCTTCTCCATTCCTCATATTCACATGTTATCTGTTTCTTAGCAACCGTGTTTGGTTTATCCCCTCTGTCCAGTCACAGGCATTTTATTTCCCCTTTGCGCCTTTAAATTAGCTGAAAGATTGAAAATCCTCCAGCAGCTATTCCTCACCAGGGCTAAAAGCGAGTCAGGAGGGTTTTATATCAAGCCCTAAACTGGAATGCGAAGAAAATAAAGACAGACATGAAAGTTCTCCAGGCTGCAGTAGTGGTGTGTGTGTGTGTGTGTGTGTGGTGTTTGGGAAAGATTAGGTTATTTTTAAAGTGGTGTTCGCAGATCTGACAGTCGGAGCTGTAATACTGTTCGCATCGTCTTATCTTGTGCACATTGTGTGTTCCTCACACTCGCATGGGGTGTTTCAGGATATTGGACCTGTCACAGGAAGGAATGTGGCAGACTTTCATCTCATGTGTCTGTGTTTTTACAACAACAACAAAAAAACTTTTAAGCTCCATGTGCAACCTTCCACAGTATATTTACTTTTATTAACATTAATGTAACCATTTTATAGAATTTATCAAGTCAAACTGTTTCTGTTTGATTGTAAAGAATAACAAAATTGAGAGTAAAAACTTGCTTTATTTCTTTATATAACCTCCTGCTACACTAATGCGCTTATCCCAGTGTTTCACTAGTGCTTGGACACCATTAAGGTAGAAAGTTATCTTAATACGCAGGAGCCATGATCAGAAACGCTGGCCTCCCAGGAACTCCTTTAACGGACAATCATGTAGAAATTATTTGGATCGAGGTCTGGATTGTACGGGGATTGTGGCGATAACTCCCAGCTGAGTTCCTGTAATGTGCAAGTGGTGTTGATGACCGGTTGTGTGTACAGTTCTCAAAGACAGATGCGTCGAGTCTCATCTGTGCTTGAAGTCTTCTGTAAATGTGGTTTTATTTTAATAGTTTATTTTTATGTTTTTTTGTTGTTTTTTTAATGGTGGTTTTATATTAATGTTTTTATTTTAATTGTTTTAATTGTTGATGTGGTTTTATTTTTATCTAATGTTAGCACTTTGAAATTTAATGAATGATAAGTGCGTCACAAATAAAATGTATTATTATTATTATTATTATTATTATTATTATTATTAATAAATGTCAATCACTTTTATGTCCTGGTTTAACTTGAATGGTCCTAGAATGTATTACTTTTAAGTTACATAGGCATTTTCCCTATTATTATTATTATTATTATTATTATTATTATTATTAATAATAATAATAATAATAATAATAATATATTAAAATTTTAGGTCTCAATAATTAATAATTAATAATTGGTGCAACAATTAAAAAATATTCTTATGTTATCTATTTTATTTTTTTATATAATTAGTTTTATAACATCTAATTTTTTATTCAGTGAATTTATTTTATTTTATTTTATTTTTTTATTCATGTCCTATTTGAAATTCAATTTAAATTCTCTAAATTTAAGTCTTAGGTTATGTTCACAGTTCATGGTCATTTTTGTTTTTTGGGAAGTCTGACAGTGGCACAGTGGCTTAGTGGCCTTGCACCTCCAAGGACGGGGTTCGATTCCCACCTCTGGCCTGTGTGTATTGAGTTTGCATGTTCTTCCTGTTCTTGGTGGGTTTCCTCCCACAGTCCAAAAGCAGATTTGGCTAATTGCCTGTAGTGCATGTGCACAGTGCGATAGATTTTATGAAATTTCTTGATTTATTTTATAGTTTGTAGGCCATAATGTTACTTTTGCAGAAATTTGTGCTTGATTTGTGTAAATGTACGTAGAACTTCAACCTTTCTGTTACGGACAATATAGAGAGAAAGTTCAGCACATGGAGGAGGTTTACAGATTTACTTCTTGTTCGTTTTAAGGCCAAGCATTGGAACACACAAACACACACACACACACACACAAACACACACACACACACGTATTTACATTAAGTGTGCGTGTTTACTGCAGCACTGACGGCTCCTTTCACAGCTCTAACACAGCGGTCTGTATTTCTGTTTCTTGTTTCTTTCCGAAAGCCTGTGTAGTTGCTAAGCTCTCATCAATGTAGCATGAAAAATAAAATCGACTCAGGGTTTTTCCCCTCTGTGCTTTATCCAGGCTTATTCTGAAGCTGGATAAGGACCCAGTCCAGATCCTGAGTGTGAGTCATCTATTACCAGCAAAATACATTATAAAGATTTTTCCCATACAAGATCCATCATGCTTTCATCCCTCTGTAGCTGCTCATAATAGATTTTTACCATGGCAGGGGTACCATGCTAGTCTAACGATACCTGTACCATGGTGCATACTGTATTTGCAAATATAGTACATGTAGCACACTATGGTACATGGCTCTACCGTGGTTCATACTTTGGGAAAATCGGTACATTCACTATAGTATGGTTCTATGGAACTCATATCATCATGGCAATATTTACATAGTAACCTCTGTGGTGACATTTTAACGGTTATGGTTCTCTGCGTAAGTTAATGTGAATACCATGGTGCTTATTGGGTATCCAGTGGCTTCCAAAGTATTGTACCTGATATGGTAGTGTCTGTACAGTACTATACCATACCAGTAGTGTGTACAGTACTGTAAGGTTTTATAAAGTAGTAAGACAATGTAATCTAATGAGAAGATTCCTGTGCTCTGAGAACAGACCCCTCACTGTGTTTCCTCATGTCTTCTGTGGTAACACCTTCTATATCCTGTATCCAGACGAGGAGACATCCAAATGGCTCCTGTCTGCTAGAATCCTTTTGTTTAATCAGGAGAATGCAAATGTATCTCCTCTCACCTGTCTGTCTCCGGGTTCCTCTATGACTCACATGTTAATGATGGTTCTTTTGATGTTCGGGACGTAGCACCGTTTAAATGTGCTCTCTTTGCTGAGAATAAACAGAGATCTTCAGACATCATGCCTGCGTGTGTGTGTGTGTTTGTCTCTCCCGGTCGATCGGGCCCGGACCGGTAAGTGTATCAAGGTGCGGCGGACACAACAAGCTAAAACTCTTCTTCTCTTAGCTTAAAACTTAGCTCGGACACACTACATCTTCATTTAAAACCTAACAATTTGGGGGCTCAGTCCGGTCTTCCCTCTCAGAGGAAAAAGTAAGTGTTTATTTTGCTCTTTCTGATTTTTTTCTCGGTCAGGGAAGATTTTGTACTCGTGAGATTTGGTTAAAATAAATTTTAAATACGTTATATTTTCTAAATAAGTTTTGTCCACCGTAATTAATTTTACTCGTCCTGTCTAAAAGGTTTTGTTTTCCGGAGCAAGTTTTATATAACTTTCGTCACGTCATGTTTTAAAAAAATATATATATATATATATATATATATATATATATATATATATATATATATATATATATATATCCGCGGTGTTTTAAATTAAAAAGCTTCGTTGTGGTGTCAGTACCGCTGTGTATTATAGAACCGTTGTTTATTTTTTAAACTAAATTCGTTCCGCGTTTCAAGTCGCGCTTTTAATAACTTGTTAATTCATCTGGTCAACAACAACTGAAATGGGTATGACTGATTAATTATTGTGAAAGTATTTATGACAAGCGTGCGAACTACTGTCATTTACAACAGCTCTGCACTTAGTGAATTAGAAACATTACAACGCTTTTGTGGCTAACGTACTACGTCATCAAGCCGCGTCCACGGTTGCTATGGGTTACTAGACGCGGGCGCTGACCCGCAGTCAGCGTGCTTTAACTGTATGCGCTGTAACGTGGTCAGAATGCCGAAATGGGCAAATTTACATTCAGATGTTCATTTGTTTTTCATGTGGCTCTTCATTAAGATATTCATGATAACTGTTGGCTTGCTTGTGGTTAGCTTTGGCATTATTCCAGGTAAAAAAAAAAAAAAATCCATTAGGCACTAAATGCAACATTTTGATCTATTGTAGTATTTTTAATTAGAGTGTTCTATTACTAACAGTAAGTGTGCTTGTATTGCTTTGTCGCCATGCAATGTCCGTGCTGAAGCAACATCTGTCTGTTAAGGTTATAATCTACATGTGTACATATACTACATACAAGTTAAGTGCTTAAAATGCAGGTTTTAACACGACGGTCATCACGAGGGACTGTGAATGCATAGAGCGTGTGTGGATTGTAACTTTGATAGTTGTTTGGCTAGTAATATCTGGAGGGGCTTTGCTCATTGATACTCGTGTCTAGTAGGTGGCAGTGTTACACTGTTGTGCTTTGTTCCTGGTACTAACTTGGCCTAGCTAATGTTGTGCAATGTTGTCACTTGTTTGGAATGTTACAAACTGAAAATCTAGAGTGCTGGAATTTAACAAATATTGAAAGCAGTTTTGTGTGAAAATGAGAGTCCACACAGAGAAAAGTACCAGGAATTATCTGTGCCAGAAAGTATAAGCAAGTACGGATAGAAAGGTTTATAGAATTGTTGTGAAACCAGCAGTGTTGCATGATTTGTAGACATTGGTGCTGATGACAAGAAAGGAAACAGGGCTGTAGGGGTGGAGCTAAAGATAGTGCAATTTGCTTTGAGAGTGACAAGAATGGACAGGATTTGGAATGTGTATATTAGAGGAACAGTGCAAGTAGGGCAATTTGGAAAGAAAGTTAGAGAGGCCAGATTAAGATGCTGTGGACATGTGCATAGAAGGAATAAGGACTTTATCTAGAAGTAACTGTTAGAGATGGAGTACAGGCAGAAAGAAGATTTAGAAAATTTTTGTGTACATTTCAACAGTTTTAAAACAAGTTTTCCATCACACGAAGTGTAGCCACAGGACATTTTAATTTGTTTTTGGGTTAATAGATTCTGCTCGTCAATTAAAAAAAAAAAAAAGAAAAAGAAACATAATTAATTAATAAAAAAACAAAACATGAAAACAAATAATTACATTAATAATAGTAATGATAATAATACATTAATACTGATAGATAAATATTTTTGTTCACCTGCTACACCTGAAATTAAAAAGGTTGCATTTATTAGTTTTCGTTCCCTTTTATAGAAAAGTCAAATTAATTTAAATTCCCTTCGGTAATTTAAGGGGGCTAGTCCAATAGTAAATTGCCGTATATTTGAGGTATATTTTGGGAGGACAAAAAAAAATTAAAAAGAAACTTTATGCGTTTTAATTTGTTTTTGTCTCGCGTTGTGTTTGACATTACTCGCGTTGATTTATTGATTATAAAATTACAGCAACTGTAGCGATTGTGGTTAATTGAAATAAATAGGTACAACTAAGTTTTTTTTAACTAAAACTGAACCAGTGTTGTTAGCAATAAGCTAAAAACATACACAGTGCTGTCGTCGCAGAGTAACTACGTCATCAAAACCGCGTCCCGTTAGAGGAGACGCGCTCCTTCGGGGATGTTTTTAAAGTTTTACGTTCGCTAACTTCTGTTGTTTACGTAATTTATGCATTACAATATTAGTAATTTAGTGAGGCATTTGTAGCGTGCACTTGGTGTATAAGCTGGCCCTGGCGTAGAGGCGCGTGGCTAGAAAATGAATAAATTAATTGGTTATAGCCATATTCCTTAGAGTGTTCTTTGGAACAGGGAGCGGCGTGCAGTTGCAGTTATACACGTGGGAGGTGCATGAGTTTTATTGTCTCCCTGACGTAGAGGCGTGTGGACTCAGCCCGGCGCACCTGAGGTTCATTTTTCTGAGAGTGTTCTCAGAAACAGGGTAGATTGGCCGAATGCCTTATTAATTCACTATATTGGTATTTGATAAATGTGTGAATCATCTCCAAAGGTGTAGAGGCACGTGAGATTTGAAATAAAGTCCATATTCCTGGTAGTGTTATCAGGAACGCGGAGATATTGCACATTTTTGATAATACACCTATAAATTACAGTATTCTTCAGTTTTAAATATATACTTATTAATTTACTATTGTGGTATTTGATAAGTGTGTGAATAATCTCCAAAGGTGTAGAGGCACGTGAGATTTGAAATAGAATCCATATTCCTGGTAGTGTTATCAGGAACGCGGAGATATTGCACATTTTTGATAATACCCTTATAAATTACAGTATATACTTATACACTTTGTTCGAACGTCACACTACCCGTAAAAAAAAAAAATAAATAAATAAATAAATAAATTTTAAAAGGTATATATTCTGAAATAATTCAATAAAACGAGCTTAACGTGTCCGTAATTAAACCCGATCATCTTGAGGTGTCCGCCTAACTTTGATACACTACAATTTACCAACAATCAAAGCATGCTTATGAAATTATTACATGTGTGCACACAATGTAACAACTGCAGTAACAAAAATAAGTAAGTAAATGGATTAATTCTTGATTGAGAAATAACCAACTATTGGCACAAGTTGGATCCCAAATTATGCAGCGTTGAGCTCCGCTGCTCCAAATTCAGCACAAGCCTCGGCTTGGGAGCTCGTGACCGAGCGATGTGCACTCCTGACACAGACAAAGAACTGACTGACTGACTTCAACTAATATTCAAACTAACACACCTAACATGACAAACATTAGTACAGATTGTATGTGAAAAAGATTCATGTCTTCCATGTTGTATATGACTGTACTCTTGTTTACCCATAACTATATTGCTTTTACAGAAAAACAGCAGCAGCAAGATTTAATCATAATTTCCTCAACAGAACAAAAGTACACTGGAAGGAATCAGGCCGCATAACAAATCGTGACAATGTGTGATGCCATTAAACAACCTTCTGTTTTATTTTAGATACAGAAATTCCATTGGATCAGCTGATGGTTGACTTTACTGTGTCCAATGAAATTTATGAATGTTGTTTTATCTAACCAAAGGCTTTCTCATAGCAACATCAGACAAGGAGGAATTCGGGAACAATTCATCAGAGATATCACTAAATCATCCATATGTAACTCTAATCTGAGATTTTACTAATTCATATGCTGATACGTGTCTTCTGTAGTGAAGGCTTAAAAGCACGGGCCCATAATGAAGTGCTAGTAACCTCTCTTATGGGCTCCAACTGACTCTCTACTATACGTAAAGTATCTGGGTCGAAGAAGAGATCAGCTTGGAAGATGACTTGGATGTTTTGGACACTGATTTTCCTCACCTTACCTCATACACATACAGTACACCCTACTGTAATAGTCTGAAAACACACATGGCAGAATTGTACACACATTATAGACTGTATGAAGTTATGATTGGCACCTTGACATGTTATATCTGATGTATGAAGTTATGATTGGCACCTTCACATGTTATATCTGATGTACAGGTAGATTAGTCAGACTTGAAGTCTTTTACTCTCTCCTAGTCAATTGTGGAGAGAGATGTTTGGCTTCATGGTCTGGGGAACTGGTTTTGAATGGAGTCTATTGATAAAAGACCAGAAGGGCTGGAGATGGCCTGCTGAATTCTTAAACGGAGGTTTGAAGTTCAGGGCTCTGTCTCTAGAGGTAAATATTAAACTTACAGAGAGGAAGTTCATTATCAGTTCCTGTAGCTTAATAGAACCACAGGCGTCATGAAGACACCACAAAAGGGGGCATATCTTCTCATTTCTTTACACAAGCACAGGGTTTTGATTAGTTAAATTTTTATAATTTGATTTTGTAAATATCTTCTATGCCATAAACTGTAGTAAATTCTGTTAGAATTTAAGGGGGCACTGTAAGGTTTTATAAAGTAGTAAGACAATGTAATCTAATGAGAAGATTCCTGTGCTCTGAGAACAGACCCCTCACTGTGTTTCCTCATGTCTTCTGTGGTAACACCTTCTATATCCTGTATCCAGACGAGGAGACATCCAAATGGCTCCTGTCTGCTAGAATCCTTTTGTTTAATCAGGAGAATGCAAATGTATCTCCTCTCACCTGTCTGTCTCCGGGTTCCTCTATGACTCACATGTTAATGATGGTTCTTTTGATGTTCGGGACGTAGCACCGTTTAAATGTGCTCTCTTTGCTGAGAATAAACAGAGATCTTCAGACATCATGCCTGCGTGTGTGTGTGTGTTTGTCTCTCCCGGTCGATCGGGCCCGGACCGGTAAGTGTATCAAGGTGCGGCGGACACAACAAGCTAAAACTCTTCTTCTCTTAGCTTAAAACTTAGCTCGGACACACTACATCTTCATTTAAAACCTAACAAGTACTAATACACAGTGGTACCTAAGCATATGAATCAACTTTCGCCTTAAAAACTGAAATTTTTAAAAAGTGTTTTTTGGAATACAAGTGACCAAACTGAGCTGAACTGAACGCCGGCTAAGTTAGACGCCCGTCTGGGAGCCGTTCGAAATTTGTTCGCGTCAGTGGGACACCAAGCAAATCAAGTTTACATATTTTTGTGTTGGTTTTTTTTGCATTTGTGCAGGATTTAGAAAGGTCATTTGAAATGTGAGCAAGAAGAAAAGGGAGTCACTTTTTTTTATAGCAGCCAAGAGGAATCAAAAATTAAGGTTAAATGAGGTTTAATGTCTATTTATTTCATATTTTACTTTGTTTGCATGTCTTTTCTAAATGTTTTGATTGTTTTTATATGCTATACTATCATTATAGTGTTGGAAATTGGTAATATTGGTAATATTTTTGGGTGGCTGCAAGGGATTATCTGCAGTCACGTTATTTCCTCTGGGAGAATCTGTTCCGCCTTCACCCCCGGTACGGATTAAATCCCTATGCCGAGGCACCGCTGTAAAGAGTGACATCACTTCCCAAAAAAATATGTAATACAATATTACATAAACAATACTAGATTACTGTGCAATACTTACAAGTGGCCTTGAGTCATATTCTGATGGTACTTACTGTTTTAGGAACTTTTTTTTTTCTTTTTTTTTTTTAGGATTATTATTATTATTATTATTTATTGCCTTTATTCTTTATTACCTTTCTAAGTTAACAACTGTGAGCACCTGTAACCGAGCATAAGCAATTTCCCTCTGGGATTAATAAAGTTATTTGAATTTTGAACCTTGAATCATTCATTTTTTTTTTTTTACATTTGTGTTATATTTCTTGTATGTAATGTCACTGCTTTGTTCATCACTTCATGTGTATTTATTTATTACACCTATTAAAACAGCATGGAAACGATAAAAACACTTCCTAGATCTGGCGTCTGATATTCAGAGCTTACTGTAGGTGTGTACGTGTGTGTAAGTGTGAAGTGAGGCCTTGTTTGTGTCCCGATGATGAATTCTGTCTGGAATAGTGCTTACAAATCATTAGAGCTTACTAATACTGTTTAACAATATCTGTTATTACAGCGGCGTGATGATGCTGAGAGAAAAGCCCACACGTTACCCTCAGCGCCTCCACAGGCAGGCGAGACGCAAATGAACCCGCCGCGGCTTCGTGGTCAGCTCACGTCAAACGTCTGCCAGCGTGGAATTTACCAGCGATGTCTTTTTGATGTGGGTTCGGAAAAAAAAATGAATTAAAAAAAACAAAAAAAACAGATCCTGCTACAAGTGAGAGCGGAAAAAGAGCTTTAGGTTTAACAGATGTTGCGACAGGTTTAATTAAGAAAAAGAAAAAGTCACATCTGCTACAAGAAGTTCAGTAGGGATGATATAAATAAAAAGTAAATAAAAAGTTGGATAATATGTGAAACGTTAGTGTATGGAGGTGTGCACACCGACACCACTCAACACACACACACACACACGCACACACAAAAACACACACACACACACACAGTGCTAGCGCCAGGAAAAATAGACAGATAAACATGACCAGTGATATGAAGAAAAACACACTGCTAGTATAATAGTGATGTTACCCCGGTGAGAGCGGCCAGCGGAAATGTCTCCCCTTTTAAACAGACAGCATGCGTCCCGCTTCCCAGAAGAGCTTATTATTAATAATACCTGTGTTTCTCAGCATTTCTGTCATCTCGCTGCTTTTTGTCAGTTTGAAACTTTAATCTCGGCCTGCTCTCACAACAAGTGTCTCATTTTCCACAGTGGTTTCCTTTCGTGATACAGTTTTCATGCATTTGTTTGTTTTTTTGTTTGTTTGTTTATTTAATATATTTTTTATATCTTAGGCATGTTCATTCCTTTGTGAGCCGTTTCTACTTATTAGGTCTCTACAATTCAATTTTATTTAGAGCATAAAGTCGTGAAACATTTATTATTATATAAAATAAAAAAAGGAAATGTATTATTATTATTATTATTATTATTATTATTATTATTATTATTATTATTCCAGGGTTGGAGGATCAAATCTCACCTTGGGTTTGTGTGTGTGGGGTTTGCAAGTTGCCTTTAGCGTACTTTAGTCTGTATAGGATTGTACCCTGTGATAAGTTTCAGTGTTCTTTTTTGTGTACAATATATTCTTTTTTTTTGGGACATTTTTGTATATTCACTACCAGTCAAAAGTTTGGACACCCCTTTTATCTCTATGGTCTTTCCTGATCATTCATTTCTTTCTAAATTGTAAAACAATCCAAAATACACACCAATCGTCTTAGAACAGTTAATATTGAGATGTTTATCTGCTACTTCTGCTCTTTAAAGCTTCATAACGGCTCTAATCTGAGGTGCTGGTTGTTAATTGGTGATTTCTGAGGCTGGTGACTCTAAATGAACGTCTCCTCTGTAGCAGAGATAAGGTTTGGTCTTGCTGTCCTGGAAGGTCTTCATGAGAGACAGTTTCATCAGGAAGCTCGATGGGTTTTACAAACGCACTCGACACGTTACTGTTCTCATGAGGACCGTTCCAGAACATCTGACCCTCTGTATCTTAAAATAACAGTTTTGTTGCTGTTACATAATTTATACCTAATTCCATATGTGTTATTAAATATATATATATATATATATATAATTATTATAATTATTATAATGTATTACATAAATAATAATAATAATAATGTGTTAAAGTGTATTTTTAAATAAAAAATAAAAAAACTGTATCAGAAGGATAATTTTAATAACAATATAATTAAAAAAGCAAAAAAAAAACATACTTAAATTTACCTAACTCTTTTAAGGAAATAAAAAAAATAATGCAAAGTAAATTTAAGGTTATATATTAACTCTAAAATCTTTGCTGTAGATGATTACCACATATCTTGGGACAATTTTTTTTTTTTTTATTGCTTAGAGATCATTAAATTCTTTACGAATTAAATCACAGAAGGTTATGAGGTTAAACAGGAAGCAGCAAATAGTTCCTCCGGTTATCAGCGAATTCCATCAAATATGAGGTCTATATCTGACACTTCTGAATAACTTCTGAAACGTTATACTTTGTGCCTCATGACGATATCATAAGTGTGTGGGCGTGATGGAGAAAGAAAAGAGGAAGCAAAATCATGTCATAGATGCCATAATTAACTAGTAGAGACTACATTTTATGTAATCTTTAGTCCAGTCCATGCATAGTGACTAATTTTAACTCTGTGTGTGTGTGTGTGTGTGTGTGTGTGTGTGTGTGTGGTAAAATTAGGCGACTGACATCACAAATTCCACATTTATTCCAACACCAAAAATATCATCTGAACGGACTGATGTCACCCAGGCTGACCTCAGTGAAGTCAGGAATATTCCCCTCAGCCTGGACTTCGCATTCAGGACCTCATAGTTTCCAGATGAGCAGTGGAACATGAATTTGTGTGAATCTGTAATCCTCTATCCTCTTCACTCACAGGAGGGAAGCCACCGCTCCGCACTTCACCCCGAGCTCCTCGCTGTGCCGCTCACGCCTATTTCCAGGCCGTCGAGCTCTCATGAGTCACTTTTTGTGTCCGATTCTTTGCAGGAGGTTTTTGTCATGTCTGCTCCACGAACGTTAATTACTGACTATTAAGCGTGAAATGTTTACTGGATGGTTAGAGCAATTACACGAGGAGTGAAAGGAGAAGCACATCACGTCACATGATGGAGGGAAAGTGTATTAACGGCTGACTGCGTTTGGGAGAGGAAGTAAATGAGTTTTCATGGTGCTCGTCTGGAAAAAACATTTGGTTTTAAGGTGCTTTTATGACCTCACAAGAATGTTTACCTAGCACAGACAGTTAAAAAAAAAAATATTAAAATAACTGTGGTTTAATATTGAGCAATGATTTAAATGAAGTTAATCCACACACAATTAGACATGCACAGAAGCACATTCTGTCTATCAGTTGAAACAAAAAAAACTCTTTTGTCTTATTTATTTATTTGTTTATTTATTTATTAATTCCTCATCAAAAATATTATTTCATAATATAATAAACAGCAATAAAGAGTAATCATAAATAATAAACAGTAGTAAATGAATTAATACTACTACTACTACTATTACTAATAATAATAATTATAGTAATAATAATAATAATAATAATAATAATAATAATAATAAATATAGCTGCGATGAGCGGGCCCAAGCACCCGGCGCCATCGCCACCCGGACACAACAGAAAGACAGTGGAGTGGGCACATGCATTTAAAGAGGAAGTACCGATACCATTATGTCATAATTTTAGACACATGTGTCACATGTCACATATGAAGACCCCTAAAAACGTAACATTCGACATCATATTGACATCACATTATAGTAACATCACACCCAAAAAGCCCCGGATAAAAAACATAAACAAGAGGGAAAAAAAGAACAAGAGGTCCCTAAACCATCGGCTAATGTCACAGTTCTTGGGTCCGAATAATGATATAGTAAAGATAAAAACATCAGTAAGTTAGGAATGAAATCAATAAAAGTAAGTTATAAATAGAAATAAGCAAGCATATGAAAATTCGAACAAATGGATTCAAACAAAGGGATAACTTTAAAGGAAATATTTTTTATTTGATCTAATTTATTAATTTATTCATTTTATTACATTTAGATTTATTTGTTATTTTATTTTACTCATCAGTTCATTTATTTATTTGTCAGTTTCTTCTTCTTGGTCTTTCGGCTCTTCCCTTTTAGGGGTCACCTCGGTGAATCATCTGCCTCCATCTAACCCTCTCCACGCGTCCTCTTCTTCATA